>NC_068997.1:42314075-42317773 GCF_001194135.2 Octopus bimaculoides
AATTAATTCAGAGAAGGAAGTTCAGGGTATATGCTCCCATACATATTCAAACATGCGTAGGGGTTGCCCAATGAGTAATATTTGCTGCAGTTTTGACTTTGAGAAACAATGCTTTTTTACAAATGTTCACTATCGTGCAAAAACTATATTAGCTGAGCAAACGATCTTCTCTAAATACATTTAAAACACTATAACATATTCAGAACACTATTGCAGAAAACCATCTTCGTTCCCTTTGGCCATACAAAAAAAAAAAAAAAAAAAAAAAAAAAAAAGGTGGGGCATAATGAGTATGACAAAATTTGCTTCTTCAATTCTCCAGAATTTCATTTGAGAAAAGACTCATACGCATCAATATCCATCCTTAGACACCGGAAAGATCAGAAAGGCAAAAAAAAATATATCTTGGTCAAATGGAAGAGGATCATGAAAAAATGGCACATATATGAACGAAACTCGACTAACTGTAAAAACTCAACATGAAATATTCTCTATAGCTTCTTCACGATCTGCCGGAGTGGCTTTCTTCCCAATGTATTTACACACCATGCAGTTAAAGAAAAGAAATAATTGAAATTAGTCTACTTATTTTGCTCCATTTTAGAAGTCCTTTTTTCAAAATTATCAAATTAGACATTACTACAGGGAAAAAACTGACTTGGAACCCAACAAAGAAAAGAATCTTAATTGTTAAGCACCAAAAATTACCCAGATATTTTATTAGCCAGCTCAATTACAATCGAGTCAAAGTTGAGGAAAAGTTTCTTGGAAAAAGAGTAGCTCTTACATGATAATGTTCCAAACTCTCTCAATTTCAACAACAACAATTATGCCGACCCGTTTTTTACTCCTAAAGATGGTGCAAGAGTATAAAATGATGCAATACTTGCAATTTAACGATTTCAATCGTCAAGAAAGAAAATAATAAGAAATCAGAAATCCATTTTGCTACTTCTCCACATATGTTGGTTACTTTTTTTTTCCATTGTCCGCTCGTCAGTGAATGCAACATGGACAAATAGTTAAAACGTTTGCTTCACGATCATTCGGCTCTGGGACTGATCTCACTGCATAGAGTTAACTTGGGAAATTGTCAGTTTCCAAAGTTTCCGGTCAGCCCATGACTTGTGAGTGAGACTGCGAAGATGGAATCTGGAGATTCAGATCCAGTCTTGTCACGCAGTCACACTGATCGACCCGACGACTATTACTTTAAGAGTACACCTGTCTTTTGTATACTTAGACGTTAATGCATTGCTTTTCATGAATGGGAGAGCTGTTACAATTGAAAAGACGGCAGACAATTTTTTCAGTACTTAATAAAATTAGGGTTGTTTTAAAATGTTTTAATTTTTCCAAAAAGAGCAAATCAATATTTTCCAATGAAATTTTTCTGCAAATGTTGTTCAGTTTGTCTAGATTCCGATTATATCGGAAATTGTTGTTAAAATGTTTTCACAGTGGGATGAGGGAGAGAAGTTTCGGATAATTCATAAGTATCTACTTTGTTTCCTCATAACTTGCAGAAAAATAGGTATTTATAAAGGAATTTTTTTACAAATACCTTTCAGATTATATCGGAGTTTAATGTGAAAAAAAAAATCAATATATGGTGGGCACGCAAACATACATACTAACATACATCATACATCACAAATAGATCTACAAAAGGAGGCTTGAAATTTTGAAAAAATTGTGATGCAGCCACCAGTTTCACTCTTTTCTTTTTCTTTTCTTTTTTTCCACATTAAATTTCAATATAATTGTAATCTACATTATGTGAAATGTATTTATAGAAAATTTTAATTAAAAATGCCAATTTTTCTGAAAGTTTTTAAGAAATAACGTTGGTTCATGTGAAGTATCCGAAACTCCTCCTCCATCATCTCTCACCCAAATTTTCCTCTTTTTTTTTTTCATATTAAATTCTGACATGATCGTAATCTACACCATCTGAAACGTAATTGTAGAAAGTTTTCATTAAATAATATCCATTTTTCTGAATGCCTTACATTTCAGATGGTGTAGATTACGATCATGTCAGAATTTAATATGTAAAAAAAAAAAAAGAGGAAAATTTTGGTGGGAGATGATGGAGGAGGAGTTTAGGATATTTCACATGAACCAACGTTATTTCTTAAAAACTTTCAGAAAAATTGGCATTTTTAATTAAAATTTTCTACAAATACATTTCACATAGAGTAGATTACAATTATATTGAAATTTAATGTGGAAATGTTTGTCAAAAGGAGGAATCGCAGGTGTTACCCGACTAAGATATACCTTAGTCGGGTAACACCTGCGATTCCTCCTTTTGACAAACACTACGCTAATCACACTAAGTTCGTTTCTCTCGACGGAGATCCATTCACTATTTAATGTTTTTTTTCTGGCAGTTATCTCCCTTTAGAATGTGACATGGCGTCAAAGCGGCAAAAGTTGAAACTTTCAAAACGATCTACGATTTCGGAATGTATTGACTCAAAACTTGACAGCTGTTCGTCTACGAAGGATAAAAGTTTTAATGATACCTCATGTAAGAATGATGGCAACAGGTATATGATTTCCTTCAACTCTTATAAAGTTTTTCATGAAATTAATGCTTTTTAAGTTCGTTTTCTTTTTAACAAAACAATTCTTTGAAACTGTTGATGACAGCTGCTGGAATGGTTCGCGGTATTTCTTCCTGATTTACGTTTTAAGTTCAAATGCCGCCGAGGTCGACTTTGCCTTTTATTTATTTTATTTTTCAGCCTTGCCCATTTAGCTGCTACATCTAGCAGGTTGAGCGACCACAAAGGGACTCCCGACATAGTGTTGAGTAAAAGGCAAGCTCCTACGTTAAAGTCGGTTCTTGTACCGAAAAATACCCAGGAAAATTTTAAACGTTGCACCCTTTCAATTTTCCTTTGTAAATATATTTATAGTTGTTAATCTCATAACCCTCTTAGATATTTAGAGCCCTACTGAAGATTTGGTCTTCGTAAACTAATTCATGGCAAAAATAGATTTCACTTTCCCGGTCTCAGAAAACGTTATTGAAACTTTCTTATAAAGGGGAATAACTCTGGAATATCTAAGTTTGTTATGGTCTATAAAAATAATGATTTCCTCCGCTTTACGGTTGTCTCGGGTTACGGAATTTCCATCAGGGAAATTGTAACGTATGGCTAATAAATTCGAAATATGGTATGTAATTTCACTCTTACGGAAACTTGGACGAAGTTTGACAATTTAAAAATTTCTTTTACCTCTTGGTGCTTTAGTTAAGATGAAAGTTTAGCTAACAATGGAAAAAGTATAATGACAATACACATGTTTACACACAAGTGTCATTTGTGTTTTCTTGGGTCACAATGAGTGTCTATCTCTGTTTATTGCTCTCTCTCTCTCTCTCTCTCTCTCTCTCTCTCTCTCTCTCTCTCCAAACTAGTTTAATGGTGAAGTGAAGTAAGCAAAAATAATAGTAGCGTCTTATAGCTGTCTCTGGGACATTTCAGGCAATGGATCAATGTGTTGATCCACATTTCCACACACTCGTCTCTGATGATGGAATGCCTAGTGTGTGAAAATGTGGATCAATACATTGATTCATTGCCTGTGATATCCCAGAAACAGCTGTAAAGCACTTATTTATTTTTGCTTACTTTGCTTCACCAGTAAACTAGTTTAATGAAATGATAGGCTTGTCCTGCCTT
>NC_068997.1:42318130-42331113 GCF_001194135.2 Octopus bimaculoides
ATATATATATATATACACACACACTTGTGTGTGTGTGTATGTATAATTATATATGTGTGTATATATACATATATATATATCATTATTCACATTATTTACATTGGACGGATATGTGTCCTCATCTTGTTTATTGTTACCACAACGGTTCAGCTGATTTATTCTCCAGCTTTCATCAGGTGTCCTGGTGGAATTTTGAACCCAACCCTGGGATCTCGTTCTTAAGGTATTTTTTGATGTTATTATTATTTATTCAAGGCACTGCCTGGAATTGAACTTGGAATCTTGGGGTTAGTAGCCCACACTCTTAACTTCTACACTATATGCCCATCAGAATCTTGGGATTAGTAGCCCATGCTCTTAACCACTATGCTATATACCCTTGGGCATACAGCACTAGTGGTTAAGAGGTGCAAGGGATGAAGTACCCATGTATCTAGTAATCCTTCAACTAACTGTAATCATACAGTACTACATCCCACCTCACTCCTTCACTTTCATATTTTCATTTCCACTCTTACATCTATAGGAATAAGACATCAATTTTTTGCTATCACAAAACTGTCCTTTCCTGTGGTATTTTTTCACTATATATTTGTTGTGTATAATTGAATATTCTTTCAATTTTTCAAAGTATGATGACTTTATAGCAGTTCCCCATTTCTTTGCACAATTGTTTGCATTTTTATTGAACTCTTCAAAGTATTTTTGTATGCAGGTATTGAGTAGTAGAGTGAAAACAAGGCAGTGCTGTATAATATGGCCTGCTTCTTCACATTTACAGGTTTTGGGGCCAACCTTGTAGCATCATAACTTTTGATTGGCTCATTCTCATTTAGTAGAATGTCTTCTGGTTTGTTAAAGAATGATGGCTGGTTCAAAAGTAAGGACAAACTTAAGTATCAGGCACTCAAACAAACCAAGATAGAAATGTTCACATCGGCGGTGAACTGGCAGAAACGTTAGCACACCGGGCGAAATGCTTAGCGGTATTTTGTCTGCCGGGACGTTCTGAGTTCAAATTCTACCAAGGTTGACTTTGCCTTTCATCCTTTCGGGGTTGATAAATTAAGTACCAGTTACGCACTGTGGTCGATGTAATCGATTTAATCCCTTTGTCTGTCCTTGTTTGTCCCCTCTATGTTTAGCCCCTTGTGGGCAATAAAGAAAAAAGAAATGTTCACATCGTGATCCCTGTCAAGAAATACTTCATGTTACCTGTGAATTCTACCTGACACTTTGAAGCTGAGTTGAAAGATAAGATATCCAGAAGCTCACCAGATACGTGTTAAACACTGCCATAGTGCAAAAATGAACCCTAAAAGTTTTAAACTGGATATTAAATTTGGTGTTTTCAAAAGGCTTGATGTGAAAGAGAAAAAAAAATCAGCCACATTGCCAAAACATTAAATGTTGCAATGTGTACAGTAGGAACAATATGTGATAATAGAGAAAAAATTTCAACTGCTCAAGGAGCTGCTCTGTTAACTGCTCAGAACTTATTTTTTCATAGATTTAATGTGATGCTTCAAGTAGAATAGCACTTGAGTGCTGTATTTGTCTAGAAATTATTTTCATGCACAAAGTGGTTGTATTGTTTGCTTTATTTCTTTTTTATTGTGTATGATTTTTTTTTTTCCCCCTGCTAAAATTAACTGTCAGAATGCATCTCACTTTATATGCCCGTGGGTTATGAGCACGGGCTACTAACCCCAAGATTCCAAGTTCGATTCCAGGCAGTGACCTGAATAATAATAATAATAACTTTGAAAACCACGTTAGGAATGAGAACCCAGGTTTGAAATTTCCCCAAAACACCTGATGAAGGCTGGAGTGTATATCAGCTGAAACGTTGTGTTAACAACAAACAAGATGAGGATAAATATCCATCTAATGTAAATAATGTACATAATTCCTCATCTCTTAAATATAGAACTGAAATTGCTTATACTTCTACAATACACAAAATATATATTTTTTTCTTTACAATTCCTAATATTTAATTATAAAAATACAGCAGGATTTTATTTTTATATACATCGAATGGCTATGGAGGTCCAGTAGAGTAAAATTGGAAACAAAGGGGGTCCATAGGCAGAAAATGGTTGGAAAGCACTGATGTAGAAGCTCTGTCAGCTGGACATGATTGGAAATGGCACATCATCAGCCAACCCTAAAGAGCAGAGACCACATTGCAATAGAAATACAGTGAGAAGACATCATGTCTGTGGGTTTGAATGTGGTGATGAGTAAATTCATGATGATCAGCCAGAGGCCTTTTCTAGATGCAGTCTCGGATGTCTGTATGTGTAACCATCATCAATTCACTGCAGTTTTTCACTATTAATGGTGAGATACTATTTTCTTGGTAAATTTTCCTCACGGTGAATTGATGGCGGTGAACTCCTTTGTAATTGTAATAGCAGCAGTATTGTTCCAGACAAGGGAGAAGTATTACATGGGTTTCACTGGAGGGTTTGTAATTGTTGGGGGCTGACCCTGAAGAGGAAGTTCAGTATATGTTGAGGATCTAACATCAACAGGGGAGATTGTTAGTGATGAGGTCTAGCATTTGCAGAGGGTATGACTGTTCTAGCTGCATAGGGTTAATGTTTAGGGAAAAAAGGACATGATTGTTTTTTTTGACATGTGTAATGATTAAGTTTTTGTTTTGTTGAATGAGATAACATTGACATGTATTATAGGAGAATGGTTTTGAAGTTTCTGTTCCTGGGGTCAGTGATGGCACAAGGTCTCTTACATTGCATGTTAAATACGAGTGACTGAGTATCGTCTTTATAGGGATGGCTGTTGTTGGCTGTGAATTCAACTAAGTCAATCATGTATTGAAGAAAAGGTTTAGGGGACAAAAGTGAACCTTGGACATAGAAAAGTTGATAGAATAGGACAAAGAGAACTCTATAGGGCCTCACTGCAATTGTGAAATTTTTTTAGAAGCTATTAATTTAAGAGATGAGAGAGAGAGAGAGAGAGAGAGAGAGATACAAAGCTCATAGGTAGGCAATTTAGAGCTAGGATACATGTGTTCCAGACAATACTTTATTGATGTCAAATGCAACAACATACTAGTGAGTGACATAGCAGAGAAGGTCTCCAATAGATTTGGCTTGTTGGGAGCCTTATTGGTAGCCGTTAGAGAGAAAAATGGATTCAAGGTGTTGGTAATATGACTGTTAATTACTATTCCCATCATGTTTGAAAGATGGTTGGGGTCAGAAAGGTTATTTTTCTTAAAAATGAGACATACTGTAGTGTTTTTCCGAAGATCAGGATGGATCCCTGCCAAAAGATTGAAGATTGAGGTTAACTCTAGAATAAATTGTCTGAGAAGAAATAGTCAAGCTTGTAACTCTATTTGTTTGAAACAGTTCAAAGGTGTTTTTGCATTTTATATCAATAATTATTGGTGCACTTGATTATGTTAGTAAATCTTTAAGTGACAATCTTGAAAAGCTAAAGTTCTCAAGCAAAGTAAGTGACCAGCTAATATGAACTTATATAAACTTTTCAAATACTATCTGTAAGTAGGACAACAAAAATATACAAGAGTTTTCTTAATTTCAACGTGATTAATAAAATATTGTTTTTCGTTTTTCAGTTCTTTTGATGGCAGACAAAATGATATTTTCAAGAAGTTACGGCAGCAGCTACAAGACCTTCATGCTAATGTGCAGCCACTTCAGTTCTCTACATTCCCAGTTTTCAAGGTCACAGACGTCTTTATTCTTATATTTTCATAAGTGTTACAAGGGTAGTGAGCTAGCAGAATTGCTAGCATGCCAGGCAAAATTCTTAGCAACATTTTGTATGTCTTTATGTTCTGAGTTCAAATTCTGCTGAGGCCAACTTTGCCTGTCATCTTTTTGGGGGTTAATAAAATAAGTACCAGTTGAGCACTGGGGTCGATGTAATCAACTTAACTACTCCTGGGTAAGGGTATAAAAAACTGCATCCCTTTGCCCAGCCATGTTGAGCTAGTGTAGCAGAATGGGCTCATAAAACCAGTTAGATCTCAAGCCATTCTATGGTGGAGAGAACATGCTGCAGTGGACCGTCATTCCTAAAATTACTGGCCTTGTGCCAAAATTTGAAATAAGACACAGATGTGTCTGTGTGGTTAAGATGCTTGCTTTGTAACCATGTAATTTTGGGTTCAGTCCTTATGTATATATGTGTGTGTTTGTGTGTACCCTTGTCTTGACATCACATGATGGTTGTAAACTAGTGTCACCATCACCCAAGAGATTTCCAATCTTCTGTGAAAAACACATCTGGTTATAGGGAAACATTACTTTGCTTGGAAGCATTTGAAGACTAGTGACATTCAGCCGTAGAAAAGCTACCTCAACGAACTCTGTCTAACCCATGCAAGCATGGAAAAGTGGACATTAAAACGATGATGAGGAAATTCTGTTTAGACTCTTCAGTGGTCAGAGTAAGGGGCAAAAATTTTTGGCTTTATTATCCTTTTAGCATTCAAACTGGCCATATCCAGCCTAAATTTGTTTTATGTTCAGATTGGCCAGATTTGGCATCTCATGCCTACCATACAATGTTATTCTAAAAATACACAATCAACATCATTGAAATCTCAAAGCTACAAGACAATGCATGACTAATTTAAAACAATGTGGATAAATGAATATTACATTTGACAAAGAAATTTGAATGCTAAAGGGTTGGCACCTTATCTCATAGAAACCCCATAATTTTTTCTTGTAACCGAGAGGTTTCAAAGAACTCATTTGAGGGAACTCTGTTTCAAGAGTCATATACTAATGTGATTGCAGTTGACGATAACCTTTCGCTATAGTGTGGATGTATGCCAGTGTGAAATATATATAATTTTTTGCCATACACCATTTTCTTACCTAAATAATATTTACAACTAGAACATTTTATTTTTCATATTTTCTTGAATCAGTGGTTAATGTAGCTGAATCTTCTCATTTGCAGTGTTTTCATATTCTAATGGATAAGAAACTCAGAAATCTGCTTTTATCGTTACAATGCTTAACTACATAGAAAATGTAGTTTCATGCTATAATACACATTGGTCTGTTCTTTGCAGTACTGCTTTTCAGTAACATAGGCGTTTTCCTATAAGCAGTGACTAATCCCTTACTCAACACTTTCCTCATTTCGATAGAAAGTAATATTGGGAGTAGTTTCCCTTGATGTTTCTCGTGATGCAACATTACTTTCTGAGAGAGAGAGAGAGAGAAAGGAGAATCAGCTCTGGTGCTTGATCTTTTACTTATTTCAGACACTAGACTGCAGCCATGCTGGAGCACCACCTTGAAGAAGTCCTGGTCCCAATACTTAATTTTTTCAAAGCTTGCTACATATTCTATTGGTCTCTAATGCCAAACTGCTAACACCAGTTGTCAAGCAGTGGTTGGGAACAGACGCAAAGACATACACACACGCACACACACGTACACACACACACACACACACACACACACACACACACATATGTATACCACTTCAAATATTATTTAAGCAAGTTTAACCCTTTCGTTACTGTATTTATTTTGAGATGCTCTGTATTTCTTTCAATTACTTTAAATATAACAAAGAATTTAGTAAAATAACTTAGTTATCATTCAGCTAGTGTTAGGAACATAAATTGTGACTAAAGTTTGGTGGAAGATTTAAATTCAAGACTTATGAAAACAAGACATTTGTACTCAGAGCCAGAGCCGGTTTCAGCCGGGTTGGTAACAAAAGGGTTAAGCCATTTACCATTTCTGTGGCGCCCCCACTTCCTTTGATGCCTTAAGCATGTACTTATTTTGCTTAATGGTTAACTCAGTGCTGCAAGTCGTATTCTCATGCAAGTAACACTGTAGTTTTATAGATTTGTTACTCGATCTGCAGACCATCCTTAAGTCAACTACTGTGTGTTTATTCAAGCAGGCTTCATCATGTTAACTGAATAACAATAACAACAACAGTATCCGTATGACTTCACTCATTATCTTATCTTCTAATTAGCTCCATGTAACGTAAATGAACTTTACTATCATAATAAAAATGTTTGCTTTTGAACTTAGTTCATCTTTAGAGAAAATGCAATGTTATCCTTTGATGCATTTCACCTCGAGTAACGAATGTATATTAATTAGGTATAACTTCTTTCACTTGATGCCAAATTTTGTCTTTTATGAGCTTTCAAGTTTCTATCAAATCTCAACTTAACTTTCAATCATCATCATCATCATTAACGTCTGTTTTCCATGCTGGCATGGGTTGGACAGCTTGACAGGAACTGGCAATGCCAGGAGCTGCACCAGGTTCCATAGTCTGTTTTGGCTTGGCTTCTACAGTTGGATGCTCTTCCTAATGCCAACCACTTTACAGAGGGTACTAGGTGCTTTTCAGGCAGCCCCAGCACCCATCCCAGTGCTTTCTACGTGGTACCTTGGTTTTAAGATCTCAATTCTGTTGTGGTGGGCTAGGCACATCATTTATAGGTACAAGCATGGATATATGGTTAAGAAGATCACTTTGCAACCATGGGGTTTTGGGATTCAGTGACACTGTGCAGTACCATGGGCAAGTGTCTTTTACTGAAGCTAACCAATGTCTCATGAGAGAATTTGGTAGACAGAAAACTGTGGAAGCCCATTGTAGAGATGTGTGTGTGTGTGTGTGTTTGTGTTTATCTCCCCACCACAACTGGTGTTGGTTTGTTTATATTCCTATAATTTATTAGTTTGGCAAAAGAAACTGATGTAAAGAGTACTGGTGCTGGTGCCACATGAAAAGCACCCAATATACTGTGCAAAGTGGTTGGCATTAGGAAGGGATCCAGCTGTAGAGACTATGCCGAAACAGAATAGAACCTGGTGCAGCTCCTGACCTTGCCAGCTCTTGTAAACCGTCCAACTCATGCCAACATTATTGTATTACATATGGTAATGATGTCAATTTATTTGATTAAACCTTTTAAGGCAGTACCCCAACAGGGTCACACTCCAGTAACTAAAACAAGTAAAAGATAAAAGAACCTCACCATTTTCATATGCTAATTAAACACTAATTTAAATATTTACATTGCAATGATTTGTTTTTGTTCTCATATGACAACATATTTCTTTTCTCTTTTTTTTTTTAAATTTTGAAGGTTAATAATATTGAATGCAGTCATAATGAAGCATTGAATAATTATGAATCGAAATGGACACCGTTCCCAGAATTCTGTTCTAGCTGTGCTACAGATGTTCATTGTGGAATCACAGATCAACTAAATGCTGGTTATTCTGAAACAAATGAAGCTTGTACCCTTTCACAACTTATCAATCATTTCCACCAAGAAAATTTAAATAATAACCAATCAAATTGCATTGAAAAACTATCAAATTTCAATCCAGGTAAAGATGTGCTACTAATAATTACAATGTAATTACGATGTAGATGACAGTTTCTGTTACCTAGGCAACAACATTTTTTTTTTTCTGTTGTAAATACTGATAACAAAGTGACTCAGGGCCAACGGTAGAGTAATCCTTTAGCATTCAAAGTGGTCATGTCCAGCAAAATTATTCAGTCTGTTTTGTGTTCAAACTGGCCAGATCTGGCCTCTTACACCTACACTACAATGTCAGTTTAAAAACAATCACATCATTGAAATCTCAAAGCTGCAAGGTATTGATTGATTAATCCAAAATAATGTGAATAAATAAGCATTACATTTGACAGAGTAATTTGAATGTGAAAGGGTTAAGCTACTTTGGCAGTAATCCTTTTAAAAGCAGTTTAGAGTAGGGGGTTGTGTGTGTGTGTGTGTGTGTGTTGGTAGGGAAGAGGGAAAACTGCAAGTATTTATGCTTTAATTATATTAAACAAATATACATATAACCGGGTATTGAATGCATCTGATAACAAAAAAATAAAAATAAACCCTGACATTTAAGCTAAAATCAGACATGATCGTATTTGAAAGAAGTCAGAGTGACAGGGCAATCTGAATTCAAGCCTGAAGTATTGACAGTCATCTTAAAATGTTACGTATTCAGTGTGAAAACGATGAAATACAAGTAAGGAGTTATTCTTCTACATTTGAATATTAGACTTCTATTGCAAGGGAACTAGACTAGTAGATATGATGTTGGACAACAAACATAAATTCTTGCATTCAAGTCCACTACAGGTTTTATTTTATATCTGTATTTGATTTTGCATAAATCACTTCACATAATTTTTGGAATAAGGTATCAGCTTTTTTGAGAATGTTACCTGAGATAATTATTTCTCTCATCTATTTAATGTTATAAAAGAGCATAAGAGACGTTTAAATTAAGCATCTAGCACAGTTTGATTCTGCATCAATTCTATGATATTTTGCATCTGAAGAACTTGCTCAGTGCTAACCCCCTATGAGATGTATCACACTAGTGTACAGGTGAGTATAAATTTATCAAATATGAACGATGATAAATAAAAGTTATAGGAAATAGAAAACAATATAAAATGCATTTCTTTATGGTTTCATATCTGAGCTTAACATAACAAATAGTGTTTCTTACTTGTATTATATGCATTACAAATATATCATAAACCTCCCATTTGTGTGTATACACCAGAATATTAGTTCTGTATATGTGGCTTTAAACATTTTGTTTCCTGATGTGGTGACAGCAGCCCTCAGTGGACAACTCTAAGCTAAATATGTTTCCTGTCCATCACAACTGTATGTCAAATAAATTTATCTGAATTTATAGAACCATCACAAACAGATGTAGCAACCTGTGGTTCTCAGCCTTTTAAGTCTATGTGAATGGCATATATATATCTTATTTGTAACATACTAAGGTTTTGTAACATGATTTTTAGGTGTGACTATTAATTTTAACAATTTCATGTCTTAGTGCTCATGCTACATAAAAAGCACTGGTGATGGTACCATGTAAAAAGTACTGGTGCTGGTGCCATATGAAAAGCACCCAGTACACTGTGCAAAGTGGTTGGCATTAGGAAGGGCATCCAGCTGTAGAAACTATGCTGAAACAGAATAGAACCTGGTGCAGCTCCTGGCTTTGCCAGCTCCCGTCAAACCGTCCAACTCATGCCAACATTATTATATTACAAATGGTGTTTGTTAAATTGATGTTCCCTGATTTATATTAAATATATATCATAAGATCTACTGCTAGAAAAGGGTAACCCATGCCTGATTTAACCAATAGGAAAGCAAATGTTAATATATTCTAATGATTTAAGGCAGCAAGCTGGCAGACTCATTAGCATGTCAGGCAAAATGCTTAGCAGCATTTTGTCCATCTTTACATTCTGAGTTCAATTTCTGTTGAAGTCAGCTTTTCCTTTCATCCTTTTGGGGGTTGATAAAATGAATACCAATTGAGCCCTGGGGGTCAATGTATATGACTTATCCCTTCCCTCAAACTTGCTGGCCTTGTGCCAAAATTTGAAACCAATATATTTTCATGGTTTGACAAGCTCTACAGAGTAAATTTCCATTTAGCTGAGTCTGTACCCCCTGTAGTTGTAACTACATCATTTTATTGTTACCCCATAAGAACATGTACAATGTACAGTTTCAATTCCTACTTTCTTACAAATTTGGGATCTTGTAATTATATTCTCCTGAAATTTCATGTTAATGTTTTTTAAAAGGTACACCTCACCAACACAGTTTAGTTGACATGAAGAAACCAGATTGTATGATTAGTCCTGATCTTTTCACTTGTCAATCACCAGCGGAACAAGAGCCAATTGTCAACAAAGAAACTAATGGGAAAGCAGTGGCAAAGACCTTATTTCCTTTGCCTAATGCTCAAAACAGCAGTTCATCAGACAATAACCAACAGAAGAAATCTTCATTCATCAAACAATGTCCAATCTGTCAGGAAGTTTTCTTACCTCGGTAAGTATGGATTTATTACAGCATACACAATGTTTAATTTAAATGTACATGACTAATTGAGCAGAGAAACAGAATTGTGGGTGTTCATCTGGCATGGGTTTGATGGTTTGACTGAGGACTGGCAAGCCAGGAGGCTGCACCAGGCTCCAATCTGATCTGGCAAGGTTTTACAGCTGGATGCCCTTCCTAATGCCAAGAGTGTAGTGGGTTCTTTTTACATTTCACTGGCATGGGGACCAGTCATGCAGCACTGGCTTCGACTATGTTCAGATGGTGCTTTTTACATGCCACCAGCATGGGAGCCAGTTGACACATTCGCATAGTCTTTTTACATGCCACCGGCACGGGGAGCCAGTTAGGCGGCACTGGCATTGACCCACGCTCGAATGGTGCTTATTACATGCCACCAGCATGGGTGCCAGTCAGGCGGCACTGGCCAGTTTATATTCAGTTTATATAATTAATTAGTTGCAGTAAAGTGTATTTAAAATAACTAATTGAATAAAATTCTTCTCCCTCTTTATCATTTAACAAACTGGACTCCGTTGGTTATGACAATAAGGTTTCCAGCTGATCCAGTCAATGGATCCAGGTTTCCAGCTGATCCAGCCTGCTTGTGAAATTAATGAACAAGTGGCTGACCACTCTACAGGCACACATACCCTTAATGTAGTTCTCAAGGAAATTCAGCGTGGTGCAGAATGTGACAAAGCCAGCCCTTTGAATTACAGGTACAGCTCGTATTTGCCAGCTGAGTAATCTGGGGCAATGTGAAATAAAGTGTCTTGCTCAAGGACACAACATGCTGCCAGGAATCAAACCCATGAACTTACAATCATGAGCTGAATATCCTAACCACTAAGCCATGTAAATGTATGTTATATATAGACTATTAAAATTGTAACATAGATTTCTATTCTGTATCCAGCTAACTAAATGATCTGTCAGTCAGTGTTTCTAGAAATACTGAAAGTATCACAGCAGCTGATTGCCTTTGATGCATACATCAGGAGGATGGACAGACATAGATGAGATATACTGTCAATTATATTAGTAGATAAGAAGCAATCCAAAATGTTTTATATTGTCAATATCTGTTTCATTTACATTTTACTTCTTGTTTTATCTTGGTATTATTTTTGTTTTCCAGGATGACACTGAAGGCAAGAAATATACACATAGAATTTTGTCTTGATGCCACAAGTACTGATATCTGGGAAGATGATTCATAAGTCACAATTCGTGAAACCATCAACTAGATATTCCTAACAAAGAAAGGTTTGTTCAGTAATTCTTATTTTTTTTTATAAGAAGGCAGCAGCAGCAGCAGATAGTGAAGATAAGTACCAGTGACAATCACTGATTCTTTGCAGCCTCCCTTTCACCCTATCTGTTTACATCTGTGTACATCACTTCTAAAAATTATGGCAAGTTTTAGGGAATTACCATCACTATATTAGAGGTCACCCTAAAACTGCATACTGAAACTGTTACCATTCTCTCTTTAGATTGCTCATTTCCCAAATGTAAAAACTGAATTGAGATTATTGCTGCAATTTAACCTCATAGTTATAGATTTACAGAGCTGGTATCACTTACCTTAGTTTGTTGTAGAGTCATCACTATGAAACTCCATTCCATTCCAAGCTAAAAAAATTACACATTTGATTACGTACTATAATCATGGCTCAAATTCAGAGCTGTTGCAGTTATTCCTACACTTGGGACAAGCAAACACAACAACTGTAGATATTGCCAAACTAACCACCCCTCCTAATTTATTTGGAATTGACTGTAAAATAGCATAAGCAAACAAAAAATATCACTCAGGTTGTAGGGATCAAACTTGGTCCTTCTTTTTTCCTTGCAACAAAAGACTATAATGCATTGTGCTAATTCAAGACTGTCCACTGTTGATTCTAATTAAAATTTTTGACATTACTGGAACATTCAAAACCAATAGCTCTTTGGTTGTTATTTTCTCTGTTGTAGATATCATTCATCTTAAATGATAACTTTTTCCTCAAGGTTTTTGTATCATTGCACTGTTTGTTTGGTAATAGATTTCTTTGGCTTTCTGACTCTGAAATGTTCCTTGTAGAAGAAGATATATAAAGTCATTGAAAAAATAATAGGTTTAAAAAAAAAAAAAATTTTAAGTTAAAGAGGCACAGGAGTAGCTGTGTGGTAAGTAGCTTGCTTACCAACCACATGGTTCCGGGTTCAGTCCCACTGCATGGCATCTTGGGCAAGTGTCTTCTGCTATAGCCTCGGGCCGACCAAAGCCTTGTGAGTGGATTTGGTAGACGGAAACTGAAAGAAGGCTGTCGTATATATGTATATATATATATATATATATATATATGTGTGTGTGTGTATGTTTGTGTGTCTGTGTTTGTCCCCCCTAGCATTGCTTGACAACCGATGCTGGTGTGTTTATGTCCCCGTAACTTAGCAATTCGGCAACAGAGACCGATAGAATAAGTACTAGGCTTACAAAGAATAAGTTCTGGGGTCGATTTGCTCGACTAAAGGTGGTGCTCCAGCATGGCTGCAGTCAAATGACTGAAACAAGTAAAAGAGTATCAGGGGACTTAAGTATATATTTGATATTTAAGCTACCGCCAACTAGTGGGTACTGGTAGAATATCCATGGATGTTAAATATTCATTTTTATAGTTAATTACTTGTTGCAAACTACATTCATCCACTAGTTTAACATCCATTTTTTCCATGCTGTCACAGGTTTGACTTGAATAAAATGTTCTCCTTTCATATATCATCATTTAACGTCCACTATCCATGCTGGCATGAATTGGACAGCTTGGCTGGAGCTGGCAAGTCAGAGAGCTGCACCATGCAACAATTGTCTGTTTTGACAAGTTTCTACAGCAGGATGCCCTTCCTAATGCCAACCACTTTACTGAGTGTAGTGTGTACTTTTTGCATAGCACCAGTACAAGAGCTTTTTTATGTGACACTAGCACAGGTACTTTTCACATAGCACCTTGTATTGTGTGTATATATGTATATATATATATATATATATATATATATATATATATATATATAT
>NC_068997.1:42331123-42331861 GCF_001194135.2 Octopus bimaculoides
ATTTCCAAGTATCATAGGTCAACTGACTAAACAACCTGTCAGTTCTTCCATAAAATTCAAACATACTAAAAGTATCATAGCAACTAAATGCCAAGGGCACAGAAAAACAAAGAGAGAGAGAGAGAGAGAGAGAGAGAGTGAGATGGAGGTGGAGGTACACTGATTATAATATTAACAGATGATGATGATGATGATGATGATGATGATCTTTGATTCATTCCACAGTGCACTTGTAGGTTTTTCTCCTTAGCTTTTGAAATTATCTTCCTGCACAAGCATTTCACTTTAGTAATTATTTATAACGCATTTGTAATTGCCAAGGTGAATGTACGAATCCCTCATATTGTGATTATTCCCTTCGTCAGTAACGATTGAGAATGCTGACCGGGGAACTCATCACCATCATCATCATCATCGTAAAGTTCCATCAAAGTAGAGCTGGTGATGTGTACTCTTAGAACACTATAAATCTAAATATCTTCTTTGTTGCTCATAAAATTTTACTGGAGAACAGCTGAAAGCATCATCTACTGCATTGCAGTATGGTACAGTGTATGTGTATGTTGCATTCCTGATGAAGGAGAACACACAATATTTAAGACTGTAACCTCTCTTACTGAAATTGTTACATCTACTAGAAAACAGCTATTTATTCAAACCAGGACAACAGGTTCAAAAAGTGTTTCTGCCTCAGGGGATATCATACACCTCACTAATATTTAAGATGTATATGAGTAT
>NC_068997.1:42331961-42334430 GCF_001194135.2 Octopus bimaculoides
GCGGACGTTAAACGATGATGATGATGATGATGATACATACATACATACAAGGCCAACTACTTTAGACTGCAGACTGAGTGCTTGCTTTGTTACCCCATGCACTATGCATGGTGACATCAATAATGCAGGGGTACAAAAGAAGCACCCAGCCTATGCTGTAAAGTTGTAAGGAAGTGTATCAAGCTGTAAAAACCATTCCAAACCCAACCGTAGACTATGATGAAGTCCTTGGATCCATTGGATCTTTGTCCAACCCATGCCAACATGGAACATGGATGTTAAATGATGATGATAATATGTTACATTTCAAAAATGTTTCATCTACTCATTCCATTGAGAAGGCATTGGTCAACCAATAGAAGAAACTTTCCCAATATGCTGCATAGTCAGACTAAACATGACTTATGTGGTTGCAGAGAGAATTTCTTCACCATGAAATGGTTAGAAATTCAGCATTAGGAAGGGCATCCAGCTGTAAAAACCATGCTACAACAGACAGTTGGAGTCTTGAGAGCTCCCCAGCTAGCTAGCTTCATGTCAAACTGTCCAACCCATGCCAGCATGGAAAATGGATGTTAATGATGAGTACACATCATCATCATCATTATCCTTGGTTTTTGCCATGCTTGCATGAGTTGGATAGGACTCTTCGATGCAGTGTTTTATGGTTGAATGCTTTTCCTGAAGTCAGTCCTTTTAGTTGCCCCTTATGACATGCTTATTCTAAAAACCTGGACACATATATTTGTGTGTGTGTGTGTGTGCATAAGTGTATGTATACATATTTGTATATCTTTAGCATCTGCTTTCCATGCTGGTATGGGTTAAACAGTTTGACTGGGACTGGTAAGCTGGAGTGCTGTGCCAGGTTCCGGGCTGATGTGTCTTGGTTTCTATGGCTGGATGCCCTTCCTAATACCAACCACTCCAAGAATGTAGTAGGTGCCTTTTATGTGCCACTAGCACTGGCCATAACTATGATTTCACGTGGCTTCACAAGTCTTCTCAAGAACAGCAAATCACCCAAGGTCTCAATCACTTGTCATTGCCTCTGTGAAACCCAACATTCAAAGATTGTGCTTCACCACCTCATCCCGTGTATTCCTGTGTCTACTTCTTCCACAGGTTCCCTCCACAATTACAGACCAGCACTTCTTTATGCAGCTGTCCTTGTCCACGTGCAGCTTGACACAGATGTGTGCATGCACACACACACATACAGAGGCAGGCCAACCTGCCTATCTATCTATCTATCTATCTATCTATCTATATTATATCTACCTATGTGTATGTATATATGTATATATAATTACATAATTAACAATTAAATGACATCGGAAAATAGCAAAATAATATAGTAGGAGTACAACATAAAACAATAAAAAGAAACAAAATCTCAGCTGTTTCCTCTTCTACTTTTTAGTTCAATTGGAAATAGAGGAAAAACTGGTTGTCTCTTCTCTCTCCCTCTTCATCTTTTATCTACCATTTTTTTTTTCGTATTGCCAATGTTTCTTTCTCTCCATCAATGTCCTTTAGAGAACACCCACTTACGTGGCCAATATTTTTACACTACCTTTGTAGCTCTTGTATTGTCTTTCACCTCATCGTCTCTGATTGAAGTTCATTTTATCTCCTAATTGGTAGAGTTGCTTTACAGGTTGGTTTGGTCCTCTTAAATCTAGCAGGTTTGGAAGGGAATTCTTATGTAAACACAATCTTACCATCTCATTCCACACACACACACACTTATATGTGTGTGTGTTTGTGTGTATATAAATATATATATGTGTGTATATATATATATATATATATATATATATATATATATTTATAGGTGCAGGCATGGCTGTGTGGTAAGAAGCTTGCTTCCAAACCACATGGTTCTGGGTTCAGTCCCACTGTGTGACACATTGGGCAAGTATCTTCTACTATAGCCTGGGGCTGCCCAAAGCCTTGTGAGTGGACAGAATCCTAAAGAAGCCCATTGTATGTATATAAATATATATATCCAAACTTTTAATTTTTTTAATTTAAGAGAGAGGTTTGACGCTAATATCCATTATTAATGTAATTAATAATGGATATTAGCGTCAAATCTCTTAAATTTAAAAATTTTAAACTTTGGATATATAAACAAGGAGAACAATCCCTAAGGAGTCTAATCTAGACTTTTTTGCGGTGAAATCTCCTGCTATATTGGTAACGATTACATAGTTGGATCTATTTTAAAACGGGGGCCACATTTTTCATTAATGTTTTACGTAGTGTTTTTGGTACGGAAAGACTTTCAAACTTCGTATACTTATTTATTTTGTGTTATAGAACAGAAAAATATTTTTGTATTCGAATTTATTTCATGTAAAAAATTGTCTTATTTCGATAATTTCAACCAATCACTGACAAGTATTCAGTTGTTTACATTTACTCCTTTGGTGTAAAGAGTATTTAATCTCCATACCTTCGTTT
>NC_068997.1:42334508-42339742 GCF_001194135.2 Octopus bimaculoides
GAAGACTAAGAGAAAAAGATGTTTTATATGACACATTCTACCAGTGTTCCAAGTTTCAAAGTGTTTCGTTAATGAAAAATGTGGCCCCCGTTTTAAAAAAGATCCACATAGTTTTCTATGAAAAATTATATATATATATATATATATATATATATCATACTACAGTGTAGGATTATTCTTGGTTGATGTGATCATAAGAAGAATGAAACATTTTCAGATTTGTCTAACATACTTGCTGAAATGATTTAAGTAATATTGGTTTCAAATTTTGGCACAAGGCCAACAATTTTGGGAGAGGTGGAGCAAACCGATTGCATGAACCCCAGTGTTCTACTAGTACTTTTCTTATTAACCCTGGAAAGATGAAAGGCAAAGTCAACCTCGGTGGAATTTGAACATCAGAATGTTAAGACATGAAATGCTGTTAAGCACTTTGCCTGGCAGGCTAATGATGATCCTGCCAGCCCGTCACCTAATATTAAAGTAATATTAGTAATTTGCTACCATTGTTATTTCTTTAGTTTCTTTAGTTATTTTGGTGGTGTTTCAAATATGTTAATACTAACTTAATTATCAAATTCAACCTGCTTGGATGTTAGCCATTTTTAAACCCATTTTTTTTTCTGTTTAAGTTTTTTTTTCTCTTTTTTTTCCTAATTATCTTTTTACAATTATTTCACAGTGCTAACCGGAGATACATGCTTCTGCTGTAAACTGAAACTTCATTGTTCATTGTAGGAGAGTCACATGGTTATTGCTTTCAAAGGCTGATCCATTTACCATAAAGTAGTAAGCACTGAAGTGGTGGGGTTTTTGACTAACTGATGTGTATCTTATCTATACAAAGAACAGACACACAAAAAAAAAAAAAACCCCCAGACAATGGTTACAGTGAGACTTAAATTCTAGGAATCCCATATTTTATGTTATTTAACTTTCGTGCCTTTAACTAGTTATTAATAACCTCAATAAAATACTAAAGATTCACGCTCCAGGATATAGACATATTTTGTGGTCAAGTAGGTTGTGGCTGATGTTGTTTAGCCCTAGGTCAGTCTTGAGCCAGTAAACTTAGGTGCAAAGATATTCTACCTGTGATTATCCAGTTTTTGTCTTTTTACTTTCAATCTCAGATATATCATAAAATATGTACCTCTTATTTTGAGACAGTAGAGTATGGCTTGAGAAAAGTTTTGATCATCTTACTGCACACTGAACATGCAGTGATACATCCTGTAGTGCAGGGGCTCTCAACCATTTTTGATCTATGAACTCCTTTCATTACTATTTTATTCTGGTGGACTCCCCCATAATCATTTGATGTTTAAAAAACTAGTTTTATGGAAACTTTTGTCAAACTTCCAATTTTCTTTTCCACACATTAACCTGTGTAGGTTGAACAATGTAAAATGTTAAAGAAAGAAACCTTGCTGTTTCTTGCAATACATACATCTGAAGCAAAATTTTTTCAGGGGGCTCTTAAGATACTATTTTGGTTCCTCAATTTACTATTTTGTTACATGGACCCTCAGGAGCCATATGGACTCCGGTTGAGAACCACTGCTGTAGAGTATGTTGTGACAGTCTGAACAGTATAATGTTTCTTGTTATGACCGTATCACTAAAGCATAGCCTTACTTAATTTACCAACCCCCAAAAAGGATAAAAGGCAAAGTTGACCTTGGCAGCATTTAACGAATGAAATGCCACTAAGGATTTTGTCTGGCATGCAAATGATTCTGCCATCTCGCCGCCGTAATAATGATAATAATAGTAATAATAATAATAGGCACAAGGCCTGACATTTTAGGGGAGGAGGCTAGTTGATTGCATCAACCTCAGTACTCAACTGGTACTTAATTTATTGACCCCGAAAGGATGAAAGGCAAAGACGACCTTGGCAGAACTTGAACTTGGAACATAAAGACAGATGAAATGCTGCTAATCATTTTGCCCAGCATGCTAACGATTCTACCAGCTTGCCTGAAAAACATTTGAAAACTTTATAAATAGCCTACAAACAATCTAGGTGTATTGCAAAAGTAGGCATTACTTGGAACTGCACGCATATTGCGTAAAGTACTGTCTGTCTGAGGTCCTTGTTGTGACTTGACAAACAGTACAAATCCCTGGTAGACACAATATCTTCAATCAACAATCTCATAATCTTATGTACAGTGCGACATCTATAATAATATTATTAATAATAATAATCCTTTCTACTAAAGGCTCAAGGCCTGAAATTTTTGGGGAAAGGACTAATTGATTACAATCTTTTCTAATATAGGCACAGTCTGAAATTTGGTGGGAGTGGGGGCTGTACTTCAACAGGTATTTATTTCATCAACCCTGAAAGGATGAAAAGCAAAGTCAACCTCAAATGTGAAGCTGGAAAAAATCCTGCTAAACATTTTGTCCAGCATGCTAACAATTCTGCCAGCCCATAGCCTTAATAATGATTTTTGTAAGACCCCCACTTCCACTACAATGTGACAATAGTTTTTGCTCTGAAAGTTAAGGCTGAGTGAATGTGTTTAGTGACAGTCACAAAAAATCAAAGCTCTCTAAATTTAATTTGTCCACTTGACATATTAAATTTAGAGGGCTTTGGTTGTTTGGGACTGTCACTAGACATATTCACTCAGCTTTGACATTGTAGTGGGGTAGGGTCTTACAAAAACCTCTAAGCCAAACACACGACCATCCTCTGCCAATCAGATTGTATCCTAAACAGATACTAATTTGAGCCATGTTCTCTCCATAAAAACAAGTGAATTTTCAAACTCCTGTCAGAAGCAAGACAATGTGGTATAGTCCCACCTCTTTCTATTTTAACTTTTAAAAATCAGAAAAATCTGTGAAATCAGTTAAGCCTTTAAAAATAAACCATATGAAAGACTCCCAGTGCACTTTTTCAACTTCTTTATACATTATAACTGAAAAGCTCTGATTTTCAGTACTTAAAGCTGCTTGTTTCCGATCATCAGCTGTAAACCAAGCCTGGTTTTTTTTTCAATATCCACTGCCTGAATATTTTTTGAAATATGAAAATGTAAGTTTGAAGGAAACACATATCCTTATATTCTTTCATTTAAAAACCTTTGTGAACAACATATATGAAAACAGCTACTTCAAGCTCATGCTTTTGATCTTATATCTGGCTCTTCTGGTATTATTATTATTATATGTCATAATCTCTATACAATCAGTCATGAAATTGCATTGCTGTTTGAGCAATGTTCCAGAATAATACTTTTAATTAATGTTTTTGAAAACAATGAGTGTGTATGTGGGTGTTCCTTTTGCATTTGCCTGTGCAGACACATGCATATATATATACATACATGCACATAGATACACAGAATTATATATTCATGTATACATACATGTATACCTATACACATATGTTTATACGCATGTACTTATGTATGCATTTTAAAAACCATTTTTTTTCTGAACCAGAACTAAATTGAAGGAGGCCTATATTTGCATAAAAGATACTTAACCATTTGCATACAAGGTGTTAACAGTTCATTTCTTTTGTTCAAACTATTGTTGCCTTGAGTCAAAATTTTCAGTTTTTTGCTCATATGAAGGTTACAATGAATTTTTGATTTGAAGCTCGTGTTCCTGTAAAATTGTGCATTATCTACAATAGACCAGGTAATTTTGAATTCATGAGGTCTTGTCTCACACAAGAACTATATAAATTTTGACAAAGCTGTAGCACATTCTTTGATGGGGCTGACAAATGTATATATACACTTGTAATAACGGTTTTTGAATTGAGTTCCATTGTTCCAATATATATTTTAGGCTGATCACTGTTGTTTGTTTCAGCCTTTGCACTGTATATTATTAACTTTGCCAGACAGTTACCATTGAGTGGGCAGTTCTCATGAATTCTAAAGTTGCATGATCTTTGTTGGGTAACTATTTGCATCTCTTTCCTATTCAATCTTTGTATAGCACCTAAAATTTTTGCAAGCTGAATAGCTAACCGTAACACGGTTCTTATTCAATATTTTTCTATACTTATACCCTGAAGGAAAATGGTGATCTATTAAATGAAAGAACATTTCCTTAAAATTTTCATTTCGTATTTCAAAAACTATCCAGACAGTGGATATTCAAAGAAAACCAGGTTCAGTTTAGTAGTTGATGGTGGGAAATATATTA
Organism: Octopus bimaculoides; assembly: GCF_001194135.2. NCBI lineage: Eukaryota > Metazoa > Mollusca > Cephalopoda > Octopoda > Octopodidae > Octopus > Octopus bimaculoides. Next base: position 42,338,688 of record NC_068997.1, read on the forward strand.
AAGAATACTCTACATTTGTATTGAATCCTGGTGAATCAGCAGAGATTTATATATATATATAACATGCCATTGTCACGTTAAAAGCACCTAGCATGCTCTGTATAGTGGTAGTCATAGGATCGCGGTTTCGATTCCCAGACCGGGCCTTGTGAGTGTTTATTGAGCGAAAACACCTAAAAGGTCCACGAGGCTCTGGCAGGGGATGGTGGCGAACCCTGCTGTATTCTTTCACCACAACTTTCTCTCACTTTTTCTTTCTGTTTCTGTTGTGCCTGTATTTCAAAGGGCCAGCCTTGTCACACTGTGTCACTCTGAATATCCCCGAGAGCTACGTTAAGGGTACATGTGTCTGTGGAGTGCTCAGCCACTTGCACATTAATTTCACGAGCGGGCTGTTCCGTTGATCGGATCAACTGGAACCCTCGTCGTCGTAAGCGACGGAGTGCCAACAACAATATATTGTTTCTGATATAAATTAATATTATTAAGAAATATTACTGGTCCCTGACACACTGGAAAAAAACTGCCGGTATGCCACATCAGATAGTTTGAGAAGCACTGATCTCGAGGTAGCAGTGAGTTTTGATATTGGTTGAGTTGATTATTGAGCATAGCATTTTGGTTGAAATTCCTGGTTTAAATTGATTTTAAGTGTTTTCATTTTCAGTGGTTATTGATTTTTTTTTTTACATTTCTTTTTGTGTTTATCTTCTGATTGTGTGAGAATGATTTTATCTCACTACTTTCCATATTGGTGCCTGAGGAAAGTCATTAGACTTGAAATGTTGATATCTACATATGGTTCTATGAAAGATAAAATGTTTTTTTTCTATACATTGGAAAATATATTATTGAGTTCTCTATTGTATGACTTGTTTGCCTAGTCTTTGGATTAAGAGTCATATCTATCTATCTATCTCCGAGTTTATTTATATATTTATATATATATATATATCCAAGTTTATTTATATATATATATATATCCAAGTTTATTTATATATATATATATATCCAAGTTTATTTATATATATATATATATCCAAGTTTATTTATAT
>NC_068997.1:42340796-42341505 GCF_001194135.2 Octopus bimaculoides
ATATGTTTGTATACATTTATGTAAGTGTGTGTTTGTAAGAGACAGAGTGTGAGTGAGTCAAAGGGTGTGTGCGTGCGTGTGTATGTGTGTGAGACAGTGAGAGAGCGGTGTGTATGTAGTATTTACTCTCTCTCTCATACACGAACACACACACTCACACACAAAATAGGGAGTGAAGCTTTTTGCCGTTGTTACGTCAATACCGGAGCACGCGTACGCACACGTGTGTCTTTGTAAATATGTTTGTATACATTTATGTATGTGTGTGTTTGTACGAGACAGAGTGTGAGTGAGAGAGAAAGGTTTGTTGTCATGTATACGTACATGCATAAATATACATACATCTTTGGATGTATGCATATGACAACACAGCCCTTGACTCACTCACACTGTCTCTTACAAACACGCACGCGCGCGCATACACACGTGTGTCTTTGTAAATATGTTTGTATACATTTATGTATGCGTGTGTTTGTAAGAGACAGAGTGTGAGTGAGTCAAGGGGGGAGTGCATGTGTATGTGTGTGAGACAGAGTGAGAGCGGTGTGTATGTAGTATTTACTCTCTCTCTCTCTCTCTCTCTCATACACACTCACACACAAAATAGAGAGAGAAGCTTTTTGCCGTTGTTACGTCAATACCGGAAGTTGACATTGAGGAACCTTTTTAAAGAAGTGAGTCTTAAATATAAAGCAATATTATTTATTTT
>NC_068997.1:42342125-42356256 GCF_001194135.2 Octopus bimaculoides
TATATATATATATATATATATATATATATAAACTTGGAGATTTTTGGAATTTAAATGGATAAGGATGTAAATATGCTTGTGAAAGGTTGGAGTAGTTCAAAACAACACAGACAGAAGTTTATTAAATTGAGTTGGGGGATCAATAAAAGCAAGAAATGATGTGTTAAGATGTGTAATTTGAACCAGCAGAAATAACAATGAAATATTACATACCATCTCTTATGTATTATTGTGTTCTATTTACTTAAGTATATACTTATATTAATTATTATGTTGTAATATTCTTAAGTGTATCCTGTATTATATACTTTTTCTCGTGAGTAAACATATTGCTAAAATCAAAGCTTGCCATTATTAACTTGGGTTTTTATCCTTTGTTTTGACATTTTGTCATGTACAAAGGATTGATTCAAACAATTCTGTTGCTTCTTGTGGTGACCAGTAGTTGTCAAAATTTAAGAAAGTAACGGAATGTTTGAAGTAAGAGTGAATTATTCACTCCTTTGATTGATTTAGCTATTTAATATGTACACAATTACGGTGGTAGACAGACTCATAGAAAACCTAGTGTAGTGTAGGGTAGGTTTGAAGTATTTTGATTAAGTTTACATTCACATAACCATAGAGATATACAAATATATCATTGATAGTTACAACAGAAATATTTGGCTGAAGACTAAACAACTTTAAAACATTTAGTGATCCTGAAGAACCATTTGAGGGCGTTCAGTCTCACACAGTTTATTAGGCAGTGGTAATGTTGGACATAGCTCATCATTGGCCTGTATTCAAAATGTCCATAGTGTAGGTTTTGTAAAGGTGTGTGGTTTAGTAGTTAGTGTATTTGGCTCACAATCATAAGGTCATGAGTTCAATTCCCAACGGCACATTGTGTCCTTGAGCAAGACACTTTATTTCACATTGCTCCAGTCCGCGCAGCTGGCAAAAATGAGTTGTATGTGTAGTTCAGTGGGCAACCTTGTTGTGTTCGGTGTGTCCTGCTGAATCTTCTGTGTGTCTGTGGAGTATTCAGTCACTTGCAAGTTAATTTTATGAGCTGGCTGTTCTACTGATTGAATCAACTGGAACACCTGATGTCATAACTAACAGAGTCCGGCCAGTACAATTCAAAAATAATTTTAAAAGTAAAGTGAAAAAAATCATTTTGGTTCTTGCAAAGAATTTCCTTCTGAGTTCCCTCAAAGCTTGATCTTAAATCTTCCTGTGGAAGCTCAACTCTAAAGCAGCAACAAAAAGGAATCGATTTTAATTTTGCTGATTGAACATTTCTAACTGTTCTCAGTAACCACTACAGACCATCTGTATTGAAGAAATTGTTGCATCTTTGTATTGCTCTCCTCTCTTTGTAGTTCCCACTCTTCGAGTGTGCGTGGCTCTTCTGAGCTCTCTGAAAATTTGTAATTATGTTAGTAGGGTCTCCTATCCTTTCTGACATTGCAGACATTGTGAATAGTCACCAATGACTCTGTCACAGCTCAGCATAACCAATCCTGAGAGAAGAGAATAAAAAATTGACCCCAGTATTGACTGGTACTTTATTTATTAACATCCAAATGGATGAAAGGAAAGTTGATCTGAAAAGGATATAAACTCAGAACCAAAACAAATATTACCAGGCATTCTACTTGATGTTCTAGCTACTCTACAAATTTATGTCATATTAATGTCTACATTAACCCTTTCGTTACCAACCCAGCTGAAACCGTTTGTTTTCATAAGTTTTGAATTAAAATCTTCTGCCAAACCTTAGTCACAATTTATGTTCCTAACACTAGCTTAATGATAACAAAGTTATTTTACCAAATTCTTTGTTATATTTAAAATAATTGAAAGAAACACAGAGCATCTCAGAATAAATATGGTAACAAAAGGGTTAATATATGTACGAATTTATAATATGTAGGAGTACATGTTTGATCTCATGTGGTGAAGCAGAAAATAAATATTTTGAAGACAATGTAGAGACAATAATATGCTTTGGTGAAATTTGAAGAATTGGTTACTATTACTAGGAAGTTCAGCAGTAGAATAGTTTTTTTTTTTTTAACTGTTTCAGCCAATTGGCTGCTACAAAAAACTCTCTTTTCCTCTCTCCTTCCTTCTCCTCCCTCCTCTTATTACACTAGTTAGGTGAAATAAATATTGGATGCCACAGGAGCTACTCAGAAGAGCCCTTCTGAATCCATCACACTGTCAGAAACCCTTTCATATCATATCATCAGCAGATTATCTCAGGGTCACAAGTGTGCTTACACTGTAAAAAAATTTATACTAATCATGACTGATGAAGTTAGTGAATGTGATTAATTTTTTTATGCAAGATATTAATTTTTTTAATTCAAGATATTAATTCATTAAGGACTCTAGACAATTCATATCTGGTAATGGACACTGTATGTTATGTGAAAATCTTCTAGAACTGAAGTTGATCAAAAGAAAACAAAAATGTCTGTGTTGGCATCAGCAAAATGTAGTTTGGTTAGAGGAAGATTCACATACAATAAGTCCAAGACAGTTGTCGGCCTAAACATTTTCCCAGTTCAATGTTTAATAGTTCTTTAGTAAAAGGTGTAGTAGATATGTAATTGAATGTCATTCATGTTAATCGTTATGTGTATGAGAGAGAATTGAGTGTGATAACTTTTTAATACTGTTTAATGTCTCTTGGATTTCCTTTTTCTTTTAACTTATCAACTAACTTTAAAGAATAAATTTTTCTCTTCTTAAATTCCAGGATGCTCGAGCAGCATTCCGACAAGAACTCTCTGAGTCGACACAGAAACTTAATGCAATGTCTAAAAAGCTGGGTGCATGCATTGATAAAGCTCGACCATATTATGATGCAAGGATGAGGGCAAAAGAGGTCAGTTTGATTGCATTAATGATTTTTGATGCACACACACACACACACACACACAGACATGCACTTATGCACACCCTATAGAAAATAGTGGAAGGAGTGAGCTGTAGGCTTTGGATTCCTTTATATTTATTTTAATAGCTTAGTCAGAGGAGGAATGGCAGTGCCTATGACCATTTTGCAAAGTCTCCAAAGCTGATGAGAAGTGGGGTAAGTATCCACAATTCATAGGTTGTTCTCAGGCTGGAGACCTGATCCAAATGCTAGCAATAGACTGGTCTCTGTTAAAGGTACCCAGTCTACTACCAATGAACTGCTACACTTCATTTGATGGGCTTCCACACAAGCTCAGTCTACTCACTTTCACTCATGGGGCTTGGAACAACTCAAGACTAAGGTAGGAGACACTTGATACAATTGCACTGGTGGAATTGTATCAAGAATTATATGATTGTAAAGTTAATCTCTTAAACACTCAGCCAGGCTTGCACCAATTTTGGTTGCAGACATAGATGCAGCCATGGCCGTGTAGTTAAGAAGTTAGCTTTCCAGCTACAAGTTTTGGAGTTCAGTCCCACTGCAAGCTGACCAAAGTCTTGCAAGTGGATTTGGTAGATGGAGATGGAAAGAAGCCTATTGTATATATATACACATACATACATACATGGGTATACTTATGAAATATAATGAACATTTAATCAAAGTTCTTCCTATTTTACTAACACATTGAAATGATCTAGAAGTAAAAGTTACAGAGTTTTCAAAAAAAATCATGCTTAAATGATAAATACTTTTGACACAACCATGTGTGTAATTACAGTACAGACTGAATTTCAAAATTGAGTTTAAACTTATTTAATTATACTATCGTTATCAAAACAAATTGATTTTCTAGAAAAAAAAAATGTGAGATTTTCATAACGCTGACCTTATTGCAGGTGGACTTTTACAAGCTGCACCAGTAAAATTATAATGTCACTTTTAGAATTACTTTTTGTTTTTGTTTAGGATTTGTGTATATTTTCAATGTATTTTTTTATACAGCAATTATAATAAATCTGAGTAAAATCCTTTTTTCCATGTATCATAATGCTTAAAGCATTATGATGTATGGAAAAGTGTATATGAATATTATATTATAGTGTATGGTGCCATGTAAAACCCACCTAGTACAATCTGTAAAGTGGTTGGCTTTAGGAAGAGCATCAAGCTGTAGAAACCAAGCCAAAAAAGAACTATGGATTATGGTGCAGTCCTTTGCCTTACCAGCTCTTCTGAAGCCATCCAACCCATGCCAGCATGGAAAATGGATGTATAATGATGTATGGAAAAGTGTTTATATAAAATATATTGATTCCTGATATTTCATTGTCCTCAATTATAGTACATATTATACACAAGTACATATATATAGATAAATAAAGATTGTTTTTATGTTGAATGGATACTAAGTAATATTATTTCAATCTGTAATATTATTATAAAAGTCCTATCAAAAACAACACCTCATTCAAAACTTCCACTATTATGGATATATCAATTGCTTAGTGTATCCTTCTGTGCTCCTTTTCTTGTTAATAAGGCTGACAACAAAATTAATGCCATATAATATTTGATATATTCTGAAACACTTTCCAATTTTCTCTAATTTACATTTAAAATTCAACATTTCGATATTCCCAGATATCTGTATTTTTTTCTTCATAGCCTGTGACTCCAGTTTCTCTACCACAAAATACAAGAAATTTTAAGCTGCATGAAATAGCACCCTTTACACCAAGTACACTATTTTATCTGATACAAACACTAAACATACTACCGACCCCCTTCCTTGCTATAAATATAACTGTCCTCATTGGGTCGAAACTCTGCAAGTTTATGAAACTTGAATAACTGAGGCTGTTGTTCAGTAAGCAAGTGTACCTTATCTATCTCCCTTGCAACTTTATGAAAATGTAACCTTGTCATTCATTAGTCATAATTTTATATAAAAAAATAATGATAAATCAGTAGGAAGTTAGTAACATTTGTAAATTGCTTTGTTTTATTTATTTTTAACTGACAGCCTTTTATTTATCTATTGTATTTTGTATTTTAGTGATTTAAAACTGAATTATGTTTCATTTATAGGCTCATATTGAGACTCAAAAAGCTGCTGTTCGTTATGAAAGAGCATGCAGCATGCACGAAGCTGCCAAAGAGATGGTGCATCTTGCAGAACAAGGCTATATGAAACGAGACCAACCTTCTGATCCAGCATGGCAGGAAATGCTTAATCATGCAACCATGAAGGTGAAGAGATATTTATTTTTAACATTTCTTTTATTCGCTTGATTTTTGTTCAAACATCATGTTTTCGGGTCTATTTGTGAATCCTAGATTGTAAAGATAAGATATGTCTATTAATTTGTTGTTTACATCATTTTAAAAGCTTTATAAAATAGTGTAAGTAGTTCAGTGTTTGGTAAAAAGGCTTGGTAATAGTTTGTTGAATTCCTCATGGCTTTGAGATGAAACCCTGACTGTTAGAATTTTAAATCATAACCATGAGAAACGTCTTCCATCTTATCAGTGTCAATAAAGTAAATATTTATATGTTTAGGTTAACTTGTTTTGAGTAAAAAAAATGTTTAAAGTTCAGTTTTATTCATCACAACATTAATCAAGCTTTTGAAATACTGGTTCAAATTCTCTTGTGAAATCAATTTTTTAAATGAATGATTAAATTTATTGCCAGTATTATTGCAAAAGCGCTTCTTAATTAGTCACATATCATTCTAAAGATATCTTCCTATATTCCAACATTTGTGTTGTTCTTTCCCTAGTTGTAGATTCAGTGTTTTGTGAAAGAAATTCAGATAATTTAAATGTAATGAATAAGTCAAGCTCTGTTTTAAAAAATAACAAACATAAAAAGCTGGAGTTGAACTGAAGAAATCAATAGATTAAAGTTCAATATGTGTCAGACTAATGGTTGAAGTAATTGATTTTAGAGGCAAAGAAGTGGAAATAACAGAATAATAGGTATTTATGATGTTTGACTGTATTAATGAGAAACATATGGCCATTTTGCTTCTATATTGTTTAATCCAGATGATGACAAATTGACTTTGACATGAAATGGATAGGGGTAATAGTACCACTGACATATTCTTCAGAATTATTAAGAATCAAACTATTTTAACTGACTTTCATAGGCACAGGTGTGGCTGTGTGGTAAGAAGCTTGCTTCCCAACCTCATAGTTTCAGATTCAGTTGTAGTGTGGCACCTCGGGCAAGTGTCTTCTATTATTGGCTCAGACCAACCAAAGCCTTGTGAGTGGATTTGGTAGACAGAAACTGAAAGAAACCTGTCATATGTCTGTGTGTGTGTGTTTTGTCTCCCCCACCACACTTGACAACTGGCATAGGTTTGTTTACATCCCTGTAATTTAGTGGTTCAGCAAAATAGACAAATAAAATAAGTATCAGGCTTTAAAAAAAATGTACAGCATGGTCACAGTCTAATGATCAAAACAAATAAAAGATCTTGCCAATGTGGCCAAATTTTATATTGTGTTAGTGAATGCAACATGGTCAAAAGATTAATAAGTTTGCTTCCCAATCAGAGGGTCTCAGAGGTTCAATCTCACTGCATGGCATCTTGGGCAAGTGTCATTTATTATAGCCTCAGCTCAACCAAATCTTATAAGTGAAATTCAGTTAATGGAAACTATGTGGAAGTTCATCAGATTATACCTGTAATTCAATGGTGTAGCCTTGTCACATACTGTGTCACATTGATTCTATTTGAGGATTGCTAATGGAACGTATGCCCGTGGAATACTCAGCCACCTACATAATAATTCAACGAGCAGGTAGTTTATCTGATCAAACACCTGATTTGTCATTGTCGAGACGAACGGTTCCATGCCATTGATCTTGTTTTCTGCTGCTTGCTCTTAAATTACAATATCTTTATTTAATCTCAGGTGAATGAAGCTGAGAAGGAAAGAATCGAAAGTGAACAGTATCATGAAAGAACTACAAAAATCTTCAAAGAAGCTGAGGAATGTGTTCAGCAGCTTCAGAAAGACTTAAAACGCTCCATCAGCAAGTCCAAGTGAGTATTTATATTTCTGTCTTCTGTCCTTTTCCACTGTCACCTATAAAAGTAGATATCTGTATGTTATCACCATTAGCATCACAATAGTAAATTACTGTATTACACTGTATTATTATGTCTTCGATAAAATAAGTCGTTTCCCTTTGTGTTTGTACTAATAAATAACATCTGGAAGGCTGTCAATTTTCTCACAATCAACTGTATCTGTGAATATAATCTTTTGTAGTCTTTAAGAAACAGTTTTGATCTCAAGAGGTGTTTTGCATTCATATTTTCTCAGTTTTATAATCTGAAAGCTTTTCTCAGCAACTGTTATTACATGTATAATAAGACAAGTATTTGTGAAATATACATAAGTGATGTCATTATCATCATCATCATCATCGCAATGATTGTCCTCGTTTTAATGTCCACTTTTCCATGCTTGAATGGACCAAACTGAGGCAGGTTTTTTTCTATGGCTGGATGCACTTGTTTCCAAGCAAAGTAATACTTCCCCATGGCAAGATAAATTTTCACAGAAAACTAGAAATGGGGGATAGTGTTCGATGGTGATTCTGTGATGTCAAAACAAAGAGACAGAGAGAGAGACACACACACACACACACACACACACACACACACACACACACACACACACACACACACACACACACACACACAGAGTCTCCATCTACCAAATCCACTCACCAAGGCTTTGGTTTACCATGGACTGTAGCCTCTTTTGATGCTTCTGCTTCACCATATTTTTTTTCAAGTATTTGTAATAATAATGCAGTGAAAATAAACTTAAATACAGCTACCATCTCCAATATCATTGTTATCACCATCATCTCTTCATAATGTCTGAATGAAGTCCTATGAACATAAAGGATGGATGAAATTACAACAGTACATCTCTCCACGAGTCCCCCAACTATTCTTGAGTCTGACCTAATTGTTTTATCCAAAGTCTTTGGTCTTCTATACCCTGTTTAGGCCTCTTTCAGTTTCTGCCTACTAGATCCACCCACAAAGCTTTGGTTGGCCAAAAGCTATAGTAGAAAAACACTTGCCTAAGGTGTTATGCAGTGGGACTGAACCCAGAATCATGTGGTTGGGAAGCAAACTTTTTTGCTTCATGTTCTAGTTAACTGAGTCTAATGGGAAGAGTAATATTTTTGATAAAGGACAGCTGGGTTGGTTAATGTATCTTGTGTAACAAAAACAACAAACGAATTGTTGTAGGGATTAAAATGGACCTTTTCTTTTCTCATTAAACTTCTCAAATCTCACTGTTTCTTCACATTTTCTAATCATTTAGTAACTAGAAATTTTAATATGCATGTGCATTACAAGTTGTTGGCCACAATTTTTCACCTCAGGAGCTCAAATTTTGTTATGGGGAATATCTATTTAAGATGGTCAGAGGCCATGTGGTGTTTTCTGATAATTTCTATAAGCCCAAGCAAAGCTGAATACTGTTACTAGTATACTTATATAGAATGCATCAGACATGTATAATGTTGATAACTGTACAGCTATTTATTTGAAACCATTAGCTGTACTCATTGAGATAGTGTGAAAACATCCTAGTGTTCTCTTAAGTAATCATAAATATAATTGGGAATCTTCTGTTTTGAAATAATTGCTACCTATTGAGCTTTGAATCTAAATCACTGTATACATAGCAAGATATATCATTAACTGCCATTCTAATTTGCATATAATATTTTAATCAGCCATTGGTCAGACTTATACCAACAGCATTAAATATCCTTAGAGATATTATATCAGTGTACATTCCTCCTTAAATGTGATGTGTGATTGCGATCACAGCTGTATTGTTGATGACTGGAATGGAGTATCAACAACAAAACATTTCATATAATTTTGTAAATTTTTGTTGAGAATTTTCTTATTGCTGTTGAGTTTTGAGGTAGACGCTTCGCATACCCTTTTTTGCTAACTTAAAGCTGTTTTTTTTTTTCCACTGCAGGCCTTATTTTGAAATGAAAGTAAAATTTAATCAAGTGATGGATGTAAGTATTTTGGTTTTAAATGTTATGAAATATTAAAATACTATTAATTGAATAAATTAAAAAATTTAATTTCTTTTTTTTAATTTAAAGATCTTTAGTGAATATGAATGTCAATTTTAAAGTTATAAAATGAACAGGTTTCTTCAGAGAACAAAGTAGTGGAAAAGTAAGTTTGTAAAGAATGGAAAAAGGATGGTAAAAAAGCAGAATTAAGAGTTGAGAAAATCCAGTTATATGGTAAATGGCTGATATTAGTTTGTAAGGTGGCTAGGTTATTAGGAGCAACACTCGTGGCATAAGATATGTTAAGTGTTCAATATATACAAATGCACACATACACTTTTCCACATTTTGTGTTATTCAAGCTATTTTTCAAGACAATTTCAAACAGCAGAAGAGATCTGTGGAAAGTGGGAATATTTAACTATTTGTAGACTCAGCATGACTAACTACAACATCTACACCACCATGAGTAGCATCATTCATTGTCGAATTAAGGATCTAAGGCATAAAACTGTTTCCTGGTCTGTTTGCCTGTAACTAATTTTACAGAGTGTTGTTTAATCCTATGTCAACCTTTATTGAGCAGATCTGTGATCAAAGGTGTTCCAGTTCTGACCATCTCTTCCATTCGTATATCTAGAATTACATTGTGCCAGCTCTTTTATCTTTTTTTTTAAGACACTAGAGTGTGAACAGATGATTTGGTTGTTATTTCTAGTAGGTTGGGTTACTATGTAGAGCAGGGGTTTTCAAACTTTTTGACTTTATATTTCAGGCTTTACCTTAGGGACCCCTTATAAACGCTTATGAAATTTATACATAAATATTTGCTTAAAATAACATATATTTTTACATTTATTTATTTAACAGTATTTAACAAATAGGTTTATTGTCAATTAAAAGATTTCAATTAAAAAACATATATAAAATCAAATTGCCCAGAAAAAGTATTTGCTGTCCACGGACCCCGTCTTGTCCTTGCGGACCCCCTGTCTTGTCCTTGCGGACCACAATTTGAAAACCCCTGATGTAGAGGCTCGTAGTTGTAATTTTTCACCTTTTTAATAATGATGCTTCACTTAGTTATTGAGCAACTGACACAGGTGGATAGATGGGAAGTATTATGGATGTGGGCCTTACAAGGGTTCTTTTTATGTAGTATCAAATATCTTGACAGAATAATCTAAAAGAATGGTGAGATTGGATCTTATTAGCTAAAGTTGATAGCTTAAAGTAAAAGTGTTATTCCTTCACACTTGCTAGTTGATGCTTTCTTGACCAAAATCTAATGCTAGTTTTGGTGAATTTGTGGAATAAAACAATTCCTGCAGTTTTTAAATAGACGAAATTATCTTGAATTATGAGGTGGTGAGCTGGCAGAATCGTTAGAATGCTGCGTAAAATGCTAAGTGGCATTTCATCCATCTTTACATTCTGAGTTCAAATTCTGTTGAGGTTGACTTGACTTTTCATCCTTTTGGGATCAATAAAATAAATACCATACCAGTTGAGTACTGGGATCAATGTCATCAATTTACTCACTTCCCCGAAATTGCTGGCCTTGTGCCAAAATTTTGAAATTATCTCAAATTATTTAATTTGTATTTTGTATTCCGGTGAATAAGAACCTTATCTAAATGATGTTTTTATTTTTCTTGCAGGAACAAAAGCATCGAGTAAGTCGTCTGGAAACGGAAGTTATTAATACAAAGTCTGCTTATGCAGAGGCGTTGAGAAATCTTGAATCCATCAGTGATGAAATACATGAGCGGAGGCTTGAGAAAAGTAAACATCTTCAACTAGGTGTTCGTGGTTCCGGAGTTGGGTCTGAGACCCCATCTCCACCTCCTGGTCAAGAGAAAGGGTCTGAAATTGGAGATGGTACCGTGGTTACTCATATTAGCACGTGTACTTATAGTTCGAACATACTAACCACACCCACAACTTACCAACAAAGTGCTAGCAAGGAACCGGTCACATTCTCCATAACTACCACTTCTGCTACTGTTGAACAAGATTCTGGTGTTAGTCAACTGAAAGATGACTGTGATGAATCTGAAGGATCATTTGTAGCCCCATCTGTGATTTTCAGCTCTCCAGAGCAGGCTCGGCGTTTGAGTTATCGGCAAGCTATTGAAACCAACAGCTATGTATCTCCAAATATCACATCAGAAAGTATTAGCCCCTCTGACTTTGAAGAGGATTATGATGCTCCAAGTTTAGAAGAGGAGTATATTTCATTACCAAGTTACAAATCAAAGGTTAAGAATTCTAATAATTTTAACTTTGTTTCCGAAAATCAGTTTTGTCAGCAATCAGTTTTTAGCCCTGACAGCCACAACCCAAACAGCACGCCTCTTTTGAAGAGCAATGAACCGCAAGCCTCTTTACCGACTGAAAAGAGAGCCACACTTAAAACGTTGGGCAAAAGTAAAACTGAACCAGGTCCAACTGTACAAAGAGTTAATTCAGAAATGTCGGAATGTTCTCCTTCAGTCATACGTAGATCAAAATTGAAAGGCATCATTTTACGTGTAGATGCTGAAATGGACCCATATATGCAAGGCTTTCAACAACGTAAAATAACTAATGTCCCCTCCGTTAAAAACACAAATGAGGGAACAAAAAATGAATCTCAGCCGAAGAATACAAAGATTTTAAACTCAAACAGTGAGACAGCGTCACCAAGGAAAACGGGAACTGTCAATAAACCACATATTACACCAACGAAATACGTGAGAGGTTCCGAAGGGAGTCCTGTACTTAAAATTCCTTCTCCCGCTTCCGATATTATGGATGATTCGGATACAGAAAGTCTTGCCAGTATTGGTCAGATGCTTGACGATGAGCAAGTGGAATTGCTTACTTTGGACTTCTCCGATGACACTTTCATTAATGCTGCTGACTCTGTGAAAAGTGACCGATTTCAGAAGACTGACTGGCATCGAATGAGCCTTCCTCCAAAGTTGAGTCACTTAGAATATTATTTGCAGAGCAAGTCTCTTGACTTGACAACAACACCGACGGGTAGAACAGACATTGGACTGGAAAATCTTGAGCTGTATGAGAACTCTGTACCAGAACCTCAGCAGGTTCCTACATCTTGACTTTAGAAAAGATAGATCTTGTTGAATTCCAATTGAATATAGATTTCTGAGGCAATAGATCTTATTAGTTTGGTGCTCACTGTTAGATAATTTTGGCAAAAGTTCCAAAATGACTTACTGCTCTTTCTTGTCAAATTAATCTGCTGTTGGTGCTGCTCCTCTTATTAAGCCTCTGATTAATTTATTAATGGCAGTTAAAAAAAACCCCTTTTAACTGCATCTTTGGTTTGAATCTGTTTTGGCGTAATAACTTTCTCTACCTCTTCATTTTCTTCTCATTAATTATTTCCATGGGTTTATTTTAATTTCCTTTCATTACCTGTGAAGGATATCATTTCTGTTGCTGATGACATTTTTCGTTTTTGCTCTGGGCTTTTTCTTCTTTTTCTTTACTTCATATAGATCTATTAATGACATCATTTAAAAACAAAATTGTGACAAATTTATGAGCGATTCCTACCTTAAAGAAATCCCTACCTGTTTCTCCAATTTTAATTTTTCTTTAGAATTATTCAATCAACTACATTAGTATACTTAAGGCGAAGAGTTGCAGCTTTTATCTTCATTTTTTTATTAACAGTAACTTCCATTATCTTTCTTAGATTTTCAAATGCTTGCCTTCAAATCTTCAAATTTTCGAAAAATATTTAAATGGTGCCAAAATGTCTGCTCCTAACTGCATTTTTTTTTTACCTCTAACTCTGTTCTTTATATTATTTTGAAATTATATCAATAGAATAAGTTAATAAGCAGCTTGAATTTGCCATCATATTTCAGTGTCTTTACTGAAACTATCTATTTCCTACTCCAGCAGATTTTACTTAAATTTACTATTGTTGTCAGAACTGCAGAGTCTCAGAATATTCTTCTTCTCCTTCCCAATTCAATTATTTATGTAAGATATTGAACATTTTTTGAAACTTTTTTTTTTTTTTTTTTGTAATTCATTTGATCTCAAAAGAATCTTTCCCTTGTTAACTATCTTTTTTGGTTTCCTTCTTTTCAACACTCTTGCTGTAATAGTATGACTACATCTGATGCAATCCCTTTACTATTTTAGCAGCAACAGTTGTTGATAGTTACATGATGAGATTCCGTATTAGTGATATTTGTATAAAGTTTGTTTCTTTTTGACTGTTTCTCCAAAACTATTTTAAACCCTCATCACAATACTCTGGATTCTAGTTCAAGTATATCTATTTGGAATTGTTATCTTTGCTAACATCAAAAATCTGATTTAGCAACCATGTTATGCATATCTATACATATATTTTTCTATTTATAAAGTAAATAACTTTTTCACTTTGTAAATTTCCTTCTTGTTAACCTCAGTCACAGTCCAGGAGTACATTGTTTTTTTTTGTCTTTTTTTTTTTTAATTCTTTAAATCCAGGTAACTGAAAAATATCAAAACAAGTTTATTGATTAAAAAGAATGTATATTATTTGCATTTTCTGTAAGCAGAATACTTAAGACTTAGCTGGCAAGTAAAACTATGTAGAGTTATGAATTTATATATATAACAAAACAAAACATGAAAGTGGGCATTTTTTGATATTATTTATTCTCCATTACACTTGTTTCATTTGCCAATGGGAATTAAAAGTATTTACATGTTAGACAGACATGTAAGGAACTTCTTACTAGAAAATCTTCAATGTCTGTCTAACATGTAAAACTGTAATTTCTTTTAGTAAATGAAGCATGTGTAATGAAGAATCAATAACACTAAAAAAATGTCTACTTTCCTGTTTTATTATACAACAACTCTACAAATAATATTTCCATAATTCTCAATTTTAATGTATTTTGACTGACATTCAGCAGCAACTGAGACCACATATTGCATTGTAATAAGCAGAAGTGTTTCAAGAGGAACAGCTGGGATTTAGCCTACTTATCTCTCTCTCTCTCTCTATATATATATATCTACATATACATAAATATATATATATAAATACATCTATATATATATATATATACATACACACACGCACACACACATATATATAT
>NC_068997.1:42359080-42369249 GCF_001194135.2 Octopus bimaculoides
TATGTATATATATATGTATATATATATATGTATATATATATGTATATATATATATGTATATATATATGTATATATATATATGTATATATATATGTATATATATATATGTATATATATATATGTATATATATATATATGTATATATATATGTATATATATATATATGTATATATATATATATGTATATATATATATATGTATATATGTATATATTCTACATCTGAAAGCTAATGTTTAATACAGTATCAAGTAGCATTTTTTCTTAGTTTCTGTTAGTAACATTGAGTCTGGATTTGCGTTTTCCAGAGTATAACTTTATTTCAGAATGTGTGGTATTTAATTTATTTAGACATTTGCAGAATTCATTGATTCATTAATTGAAGAAGAAAAAAAGTTACTCTTGTTTAAAAGTAACTTTTTTACAGTGATTGTTCCCTTCCTTGCAACACCAAGTTGACGAACAAGCCTCTCATGATGTCCTTGACAAGGGCTATGTTCGTCAATGGTGAGTTCCTTGGCAGGTGCTATGAACTTGCCTTGGAATTTTTGCGGGAGAATTCAAATGTTCTGTTCTCTTCCTTTGGGTGTTTTTTTTTTTTTTTTTACAATGCCTCATTTTTGTTGGTTAAATAGAACTGAGTTTATTTCACCTGCTTGGTTGTAGTAAACTCGGGTTGTAAATATCTCGAAGAAATACTGCTAAGTATTTCCTCCGATCCACTGCCCTAGACTGGTATTTTATTTTATTGACTCTGGAAGGATGAAAAGCAAAGCTGACTTGAGAAGGATTTAAACTCAAAGCAAAAGAACTAGAGCAAACACTACAAGATATTTTATCCAGTGTTCTAACAATTCTGCCAATTAATAATGATTCTAAACTGAGCAAGTTGTACAGTTTAATTTGCGATTTTACCCAAACAATCAATTGTAAAAATGCTTTTAGTGACCATTCTATTAGGTTTCTGACCAAGATAGTGAACTTCTGCTTAGTTCAACAACCTATCTATAAATGAGTTACCTACAGAACCTATACAGTGGACTGGTGTTCTGTTTGGAATCTTCTCACACACATTCGCTGAGATTAAGATAACTTTTGCAACACCGAGTTGTTCAGTCTCCATGTACTACATTAAGACAGTTATCAAATTGCCCTTGCAACCTGATGCTTCATGGACTGTTTATCAGGAATGATCATGTATTTTGGTTATGTAACAGTTTTTTTCCCCTTTTTTCATGATATGCTAACTCAAATGGAAGATTGAGTGAACTTTTGTTTCCTGAATGTCTCTTTCTGTGTTGTCTTGAATTATTTTTTTTAATCTTGTATTATTCTACAAATTATGTAAAATACTTAACTGTATTTCCTGTGCTTCAGTTGCTACAGTTTACATTTTAAATTGATATTTGGATTTTTGAACTCAGTTTTTATTACTTAAAATTTCAATGATTTCATTAATCCCCCCCCCTCATATTTTCACTATTTATTCATAACATATTCACACATTTTGTAAGTAGATTGTTATAATTACTAGTGTTGTACAAAATACTTTACAGTATTTTCACATGTATCCCGTTTTACTTTCTAAGCTGGAATCCCAGGTTCACTTTACTTGTCATTCTTCCAGGGTTGATAAAATAAGGTCCAGTTAAATAATAGTGATGTCAATTTAATGAGCTGTTCCTTCCTCCACTAAAGATGATGGCCTTTTATGCCAAAGACAAAAATAACTTCATTAGCATTTCTGTTGTAGGTTGTCTTTAGTTGTTGATAAAATTTTATTTTTGTATAAACATTAGGTTAATCAGACTACTGAATTCCTTACAATAGTATTTTTTGGGTTCTTTTTTTTCTGTCATAAATGATTAATTCTTCAGTTTGCAGAGCTTGATATTAAATATTTCCTTTCTATATAATAGAAATGATTCTCGATATGTAATAGTTATGTTTAATATAGTGCAGTGATATTAAATAATGTGTTTAACATAAGGGAACAGTATCCAAATATTATTTTAATTAAATAATCAAGTAGTCATTTTGTGTGTATTATTATGGTAATTATTATTAAGGCAGCGAACTGGCAGAATTGTTAGCACACCAGGCAAAATTCTTGACAGCATTTTGTCTGTCTTCACATTCTGAGTTCAAATTCCGCTGCGGTCAACTTTGCCTTTTATCCTTTCAGGGTTGATAAAATAAGTACCAGTTACACACTGGGGTCAATGTAATGAACTAGTACCCTCCCACAAAATTTCAGGCTTTGTGCCTTTAGCAGAAAGGATTAAAATTATTAAGGTGGCGAGCTGGCAGAATCGTTGTCTGTCTTCAGATTCTAAGTTCAAATGCCGCTGGGGTCAACTTTGCCTTTCATCCTTTCGGGGTTGATAAAATAAATACCAGTTGAGCACTTGGGTTGATGTAATTGACTAGCCCCCACCCCAAATTTCAGGCCTTGTGCCTATAGTAGAAAGGATTATTATTATTATTATTAGTGATACTGCATAGTTATAAGTTTTCACTAAGAAGTCAGCTAATGTTGCTAATTATTGACATTGCTTCAAAGTTCTTAGAGACCAAACTGGATGAGGGCATTTGGTTTTTTATTTAACATGATTACAGATGTGGATGATTAGAGGCTTATTAAGCGTCACCCCCAATGCCTGCCAATAATAACAACCATGACATTGCAAAATATCTGAATTTATCATACTTGTAAATAGGTAGTTGTATGTATGAATGAATACAGGAAGGAAGATTGTGGTGTAGTAAATGGTGCTAGGTTCCTTTTTTTTTTATCCTTTACATAATGTTGACAATAATTTTTTTTTTTTCCCCCCTTTTTAAATGTCTAAAATATTGTGAAAAGGCAGTGGTAATATTCACGCACATACAAACAGCATTTTTATGCCATTTAGTAATTATTTCAAGTAACCAAAAAAAAAAAAAAAAAAAAAAAATGTAATCCTTGGCTGGAATTTCTAGCTGTTACATTAAAATTAATAATTTTCTATTTTACACTTATATATATATTTCAGTCATTTTATTCTGAAATGACTTGGTAGATTGCAAAATAATCATTTCCCAGAATAGAAAACTTAATTTTCTAGTCAAACAGTTTTGTCTCATGATCTGAAGTTGATGCATTTGTATGTAGGTTTGTCAGTCGGTCTGTCTGCATGCATGAATGATACCATACAGGTAGAGTAAAATAGTATTTTATTAAAGCTGAAAATATTTCATTAACTGTTACTCAGAGTTTCATGTAACCAACCATCGTAACAATCTGATGATTGCTTGCATGGGACTTTGAGTAACAGTTAATGAATTTTTTCAGCTTCAATAAAATACTATATATATATTTATATATATATATATATATAATTAGCTTGTTTCAAAAAAGGGAAGGGCCATCATCATAAGTTTTCTCTGCCTTTCCTAAACTGAGGAACTGGGAAAACTAGGTGAGATTAATGTGGTTCATGCTCAGTTTGAATTCTTGCATATTTTCTGTTAATTAAATACAATCCTCATTTCAATGATAGTGGCTGGTTTTGATGTATCGAAATAATATGGATCACAAATTGGTTTTCTTAAATTGTTGTGGCATTTGGAATAACTGAACATGTTTATTCAAGAGACTTGTCATGCTCTTTGTATAGCAGCAACTGAGATGTTGCTGTGGGAAGAATACTTGCTCAGCAGCTTTCATACATATTGTTTCAGTTCAAATATTTCAAGGAGAAACTTGAACATTTTTTTAAATAAAGAAAAATACATGACAATTATAAAATCGTGCTGTTTAAGAAATGGCTTTAAATGAAATGATGAAATGATTATGTCTCATTTGTGCAGGGAAATATTTAGGCCTCTATTCTTACATGGAAGTAAATCATTGTTAAACAAATCCTAGGGATTATCATAAGCCTAAAAGTGGCAGACTAACAGAATTGTTAGATTTAAAAAAAAAAAAAAAAAAGCTTTGCAGTATTTGTTCCAACTCTTTTGAGTTCAGATCCCACTGAGGTCAACTTTGCCTTTGCATCCTTTTGGGGTCTATGAAATAAAATACCAGTCAAATACTGTGGTTCAATGGTATTGACAAACTCCTTCCCCTCAGAATTGCTGGCCTCGTGCCTAAATTAGAAACATGAGAATCATTAGAGCATTGCAAAAAAGAAAAAAAAAAAAAAGAATGCCTTGTGGTTTTTGTTCAGGTTCTGAGTTCAAATCCTGCTGAGGTTAACAAACTTTGCTTTTTATCCTTCTGGTGTAGTCAATAAAATAAAGAAGGGCAGTGAATGGCAGAAACAGTAGTGTCAGATAAAATACATTAAGATGCCTAGTTACATCTGTGTAGTGAATTCAGATGTTGATCAAGTCGAAAGGATAAGCAGATATCAATTGAGTTGATGTAATTGAATCCCCCCACCCCCAATATTTGTGGCATCTTAGTACCAATGTTAGAAATTACTATTGTCTACTTAAAAAAAAAAAATCAGCTTATGAGCTTCACAAAACTATATCTTCATAATTTATTATTAGGCACAGAAAATGTCTGTTAAGTCTATTTGCTATTGAGAAATTGTGAAAAATATGCTGACTTTCTACTTACTAGTTCTGGGATTGATAGCAATGTTCAAGGTCTGGTTGTGATGGTGGACAAGTATTTTGTTGTTTTTTGTTTTTTTTAAAATTTTTATCATGACTGTAAATAAAACTTCCTACCTGCACATAGAAGTATAGAATATATACATATATATACAACTTGTTTAGCCATTGTGTGATGGAGATGACAGTGTCCCTTACAGACAGTATATGCAGACAAGTGTGTGCTTAGGACAGGAATCGAACCCCAGAAACTAGTACCAGAATAATTTACAGACCTGAATATACATTGTACTCTAAAAGACAATTTATGGGTTAAAAAACCAGACAGCAAAACTAGGTTTATGTATTATGTTGTGAAAGAAATGAAAAGATTTTGGTGTTTTGAATAGTTTGTTCTTTGTCTGGTTAGAGAAGACAGTCCCTTCTTCACCATTTATTTATTGATCTTGATAAAGGACAAATTGTGTAAAATGTCAGTCTCCCTTCTTTTCCTTCACTGTGTTATACATTAACTTTGTATTGTTGTTTGCTCTGGGTTGTTTTTTTTTTGTTTTGGCTACTAAATTTCCTTTTTGGACACACACACACATATATATACATTCACTCGTAAACATATTCACATTCACCATGCTGACATAGATCAAGCCTGGATTACACAGATACTGGTATTTCTTACATTGTAATCTTGCTGGTCAAAATATTGGGTTTTAAAGAATTTTTTAACCTCAGTCGATGGCTGGGGTATAAACTTTTTGTTAAGCTGCTGTTTTTACTGATGTAATGATAACTGTTGGCACTTGAACTGATCCCCAACCTCTCCATGACGTTATAGTTTTGTCTCATCACAGAAATTAAAAAAAAATATTAAAATTGTATATAAAGAAAAGAAAAGAAAAATTCTTTTCTCTTCACATCACAGTTTATTAATGACATAAACTTTCTATTTATCCATTTGGTGCAGTTTGATGTTTCTTAGTTTAAACTGTTACCTTCAGCACTGCTTGATGAAATTGCAGGAGGTGTGTGAATGTGTGTGGAATGGGTAGGTAGAAATATAATGTAAAAGTTAATTTAATTCTTCAAGTTTGACAGTTTTGATTCCTTTTAGTTTTAGTATGCCACTGCAGTGGAAGTGTTGAGCTTCTATTAAGAATAGAAATTCT
The DNA here is from genome assembly GCF_001194135.2 of Octopus bimaculoides. Taxonomy (NCBI): domain Eukaryota; kingdom Metazoa; phylum Mollusca; class Cephalopoda; order Octopoda; family Octopodidae; genus Octopus; species Octopus bimaculoides. The sequence goes on from NC_068997.1 coordinate 42,364,850, forward strand.
AGTGGCCACTTACTTGGGTAAATTTTATCAAATCTTTCTCTGAACTAATAATTCCGTAATTGTTGTCCATTTTAAACTGAGACTATTTTACTTCAGTGCCTAATTACCCTCTGATATATCAGTAAAAAAATCTTACTAAATATGTCAACTTCTAAATGGGATACGATTGCATATTTCTTTTTAGTGTTGCTGAGAGGTGATCAAACTGGTTTTTGTTGGAGATTTTCTTATTTAAAATCTAATCACAGGCAGAAAAAGTTATCCATGGGGTAGGGAGAAATCGAGGTAAATTTATGTGGATAAACTCTTGCTCTGTGATTTTATGTATGACAAAAGCTTGATGATTTCCGAGTGATGTGTAGTATCAATCACAAGGAGGAAATTCAAATGACAGTTTTTGTTTGTTTGTGGGTTTTTCTTTTGTATTTTGTTTGTTTTTTAATTTAATTTCTTAATCAATTACATGGATATTACTTTTTAAACATTTTGAAAAATTCGGTTTGAAATTCAAACTTAACATTCCTGTTCTGGGCTACCAACTTTGAGATGATGTAGCCGTGTGAGTGTTTACAAGAGACACACAGTAATAGTTCTTCAGAAATGTTTTCATTAAAAGTGGACATTTTTTTAAACTAGGTATTACAAATTACTGTTTATCTTTTGAAACTAACATTTTTTTTTTCCTTCCCCAACCCTTTTGCCAAATAGTATTTAAAATTCTTTTATTATCCGACTTAGAAATGTTTTCTCTTAAATTTCTAAAAATGTAATGAGAACTTATCTCATTTCTATTTATTTATGTTTACAAGTTATCAATTTATTTTTGTTCTTGCAAGAGAACCAGTCTCAATGAAACTTGAGCCAAAATTGGTAAAGTCTTGCATGCCTGGTTTTCCTTTTTGTTTTTTAAATTATTACTATGTAAAATTTACTGAATCACTTTGAAAATGAGAAAACGAGAGTAAATATTTGCATTGTAAATACTTATTTATAAATTTTTTTGTTTTCTTAATTTGCTGTCAATTTTAAATTCTTTCTTCTAAGCACAGTGTATTGACAAATCCATTTTTTTATTTTCTTTCCATCCACCATACCTTTGGCAGCACCAACCCCCTGCTCATTCACAAATCCAACTGGAGAAGTGTTTAATTTTATTTTGTTTCCCGTCTTCTAAAAGATGCTGCCATAACCAATTCTTCAATTGATTACAACCCCAAATGTTTGGTTTTATACATCATATTCACACACATACACACACACACACACACACACACACAGGTGTGATAGTAAATAAAATGTTAAACACTTGTCATGCAAATTAGTAGCGCCACTTCTCTAAAGTTACAAGGTTAAATGTGTCTATAAACAGAATGTCTGCTCATTTCTCTGGAATTGCCAAGTGATGTTGACACCTAATGAGACCCTAATAAGGGTCAATAATTGGTTAAGCTTCATCATTTTTTTTTTCGTTCGTTCTACAGAGGAATCAGTAAGATTGACAGGATTGTATGTCTATTGCATGTGTATATGTGTGTATGTATGTATGTGTTTATATGTATTTATGTATATGACATAGTGGATATGCATGTCATTATGTGTGTGTGTGTGTGTGTGTGTGTGTTAATTTTATACATAATATTGGTTCTTAATATTCCCAAGAATATTAAAATTTCTTTCATTTGCTCCCTGTTTCTTTATAACAATACATTGGTGCTGAATTTATGGAGTTAACAGTTTGCTTCACTTGATTACATTTTTTTTCCCCTTATTAATTAATTTAAACAGTTTTTCATTGATTTGAATTTGAAATTTATTATTAATTTCCCAGTCCCTATTTGAATGTTACTGCAACACCTAATTGTAAATTAATTTCCTGTATATATATGTCTGAACCAGTAACAAAATCTTTCCACTCTACTGACCACAGATTAGGACATTTCCTAAGCTTACTTTGAAGATTCAGAAATATCTTTTTTATCCTAAGTGATAAGATCACTTGATTAATATCTTATTCTGAAATTAAATTGATTTTTCTGAATTTACTATCTGATTTTGTGTTGTTTTCGTCTAAGAACATTGTTGTTGAATATCTTAAACCAGGGTAAACCTGGATCCTGCATAACCATGTTTCTTGCCTCTTTTTATTATTTTAAGCATCGTCTTTCTTGAGAGACATTTAGCTGTGATTTCTAGCAGGTTGAATGACCATGTAGAAATTTTCTGAGTGGATTTAGCAGAAATTGTTGAGCATGGACAAAATCATTGTCATTATCATAATTTAATGTTCATGTCTCATGATGGCATGGGTCAGATAATTTGACTGGATCCAGTGGGCCTTGTGTTCCAGTGCAGGATCCAATAGGCCTTGTGTTCCAGTGGCTGCTTTGATATGGTTTCTATGGATGGATGCCTTTCCTAATACCATCCACTTTGCAGTGTGTATTGGATATCTTTTTATGCTACCAGCACTAGTGAGGCCATCATGTAGTTTGCAAGACTGTGACCTCCAAGGAGGAAACTTTATACTAGATGATGAAGGGTATTTAAAAAAAAAATTTGTGCAGGCGTTGCTTCCCAACCACATGGTTTCGGGTTCAGTTGCACTGCATGGCACCTTGGGCAAGTGCCTTCTACTATAGCCTCAGGCTGACTGAAGCCTTGTGAATTTATTTGGTAGATGGAAACTGAAAGAAGATTGTTGTGGATGTATATGTGTGTGTATTTGTCCCCCCCCCCACACATCACTGCTTGGCAACCAGTGTTGGTGTGTTTACATCCCTGCAACTTAACGGTTCGGCAAAAGAAACTGGTAGTATAAGTACCAGGGTTGATTTGTCTGACTAAAATCTTTCAAGGCAGTGCTCCAGCATGACCACAATCAAATAACTGAAACAAATACAAGTATTCAATTCCTATCAGGATCAACTTGCTCTTTTAAGGTCAATAAGATAAGTAGCAGCAAACACTGGGGTCAATTTCAATTAATTGTAACCTTCTATAAATTTGCAATTGTTCAAAATCATTTTATTTAATTTAGTGGAAGTGCAATGGCGTTCATCATCATCATCATCGTCTAACGTCCGCTTTCCATGCTAGCATGGGTTGGACGATTTGACTGAGGGCTGGCGAACCAGATGGCTGCACCAGACTGGAATCTGATTTGGCAGAGTTTCTACGGCTGGATGCCCTTCTTAATGCCAACCACTCAGAGAGTGTAGTGGGTGCTTTTACGTGCCACCAGCACGAAGGCCAGTCAGGAGGTACTCGCAATAGCCATGCTCGAAATGGTGTTTTTTACGTGCCACCTGCACAGAAGCCAGTCCAGCGGCACTGTGAGTGTTTATTGAGTGAAACCACCTAAAGCTTCATGAGGCTCCAGCAGGGGGTGGTGGTGAACCCTGCTGTACTCTTTCACCACAACTTTCACTCTTTCTTCCTGTTTCTGTTGTGCCCGTATTTCAAAGGGCCAGCCTTGTCACACTCTGTGTCATGCTGAATCTCCCTGAGAATTACATTAAAGGTACATGTGTCTGCGGAGTGTGCAGCTGCTTGCATGTTAATTCCACAAGCAGGCTGTTCCGTTGATCGGATCAACTAGAACCCTTGTCATCATAAGCGACAGAGTGCCATGATTTCATTCAGTATATTTCCTGGAACTGACAACCAGCCAGCCATTCTAATGTATTAACATCTACTTACATGGTTTATCCCATGTATATATTTACCTTTTTTTTTTCCCCATACTAAAGAGTTGAGATTTATTGGGAGCAGTATTCTACAGCCAGATGCCCTTCATGTCATCAACTCCTGTTTTTCAAGTAAGCTATTTTTATTCCATTGGTTTTCATATGAAACCAATGAGATGTTGGACATATTGTATGAGGGGGACTTAAACAGTTACTCAAATGATATCAAAATGAAGACTCTTATATTCAAACATATACGATGGGCTTCCATACAGTTTCTATCTACTAAATTTTGTTCCCAAGGCTTTAGTGAGTTCAATGCATTTGCCTAAGGTGCTACTCAGTTGGATAGAACCTGGTGCCATGTGGTTACGAAGTGAAGTTTGTAATGAAGCAGCCAATTGTTTATAGTATTTGGAATAATTTGTTGCTCTTTGAGCTATTGTTCCTTTTTTTTAACTTCCAGTACTTGATAGTGTATACCTTCAAAGTATGATCAATGTAAGAAGGCAATATTTTATATTTTAAAGCCATAAAGGCAGTGAGCTGACAGAATCATTAGCAGACTGGGCAAAATGCCTAACAGCATTTCAGCCTTTTGGGATTTGACTGAGGACTGGTGAACCAGATGGCTACACCAGGCTCCAATCTGATTTGGCAGAGTTTCTACAGCTGGATAGCCTTCCTAACGCCATATACACACACACACACACA
>NC_068997.1:42369810-42370857 GCF_001194135.2 Octopus bimaculoides
GAGATGCACCATTTTGAGCGTGGCCGTTGCCAGTACCGCCTGACTGGCTCCCGTAGGATTTTCGAGTGAGATCGTTGCCAGTGCCCCTGGACTGGCCTGTGCGGGTGGCACATAAAAGACACCATTTCGAGCGTGGCCGTTTTCGTGCGGGTGACACGTAAAAGCACCCACTACACTCTCTGAGTGGTTGGCGTTAGGAAGGGCATCCAGCTGTAGAAGCTCTGCCAAATTAGATTGGAGCCTGGTGTTGCCATCCGGTTTCACCAGTCCTCAGTCAAATCGTCCAACCCATGCTAGCATGGAAAGCGGACGTTAAACGATGATGATGATGATGATGATGATACAAATTATAAAAAATATATATACAGTACAGTACTGTTTCTACTTTGCAGGTTTTTGCCCACTGTGGGGAGTTTTGGAATGTTACACCTGAAATAGTTGAGAGATTACCATACACACACACACACACACACACACATATATATATATATATACACACATGCAAAATCAATCCACTCTCAAGGTTTCTCATAGGCTTGGGATTTTAGCAGAAGACACTTGCCGAATGTGCAAAACTTGCAGATACAAATGTGTGTGTGAGAGAGAGAGAGAGAAGAGAGAGGGAGGGATAATAAAATGTAACAATGAATGGGTTTTTCATTTTCTGTTGTTCTTTCTAATATTTATTCACACCCATACATATATTATATATGTATGGGTGAATGGACAAATGAAAGAAAAGGACACTCAATACATTTTGTAGGAGTTACATGAATTATTTAGAAGTTTGATTTGGTTCCATGCAACTTAAAGCTTCGTAGGCCTCTAACAGAAGCCCGTCTCTTTCTGGCTTTAGATTACTAAATCTAATTCAGTAATCTAAACTCTAAAAGAAATGGGCTTCTGTTAAAGGCTTACAAAGCTCTAAGTTACATAGACCCAAATCAAACTGTTTTAGATAATATATATATATACATACATATATATATTTACATACATACATATATACACATATATATATACATATATATATATACACACATATAT
>NC_068997.1:42370957-42371773 GCF_001194135.2 Octopus bimaculoides
ATCTTCTTTATGCTGATGGTCAAACCAAAGGCTTTACATGCAGCAGAAAAATGGTCTAGAAGTGCTTGAGCTGCTTCCTCTAAGGAGGTCGCTACTAGTGCAACATCATCTGCAAAAACACTATCTGAGGACAATCTGTGGTTATTCACTAAAAGATAGAGTTTCTAATGCTGACTTGTTTAGCAAATGTAAGATTGGTGGAATCGAGAGATTCTTTATACAATCACAATTGTGCTGGGCTGGCCAAATTGTCAGAATAAATGACAAAAGAATACCCAAAGTCCTCATGTACAACCAGCTTGAGAGTGGACACAGGAAAGTTGGTCGACCATGGCTCAGATGTAAGGACAAGCTGATGAGTGACCTCTTAGAAATGAAGATAGCTCACAACACCTTTGAGTAAACAGCCTTGAAACAAACAAAATCATTGTGTCAAAATGGTGTTAAAAGCTTTGTTGGAACCAGCACAAACAGGGTGCAAGGCAAAGGAGAAAAGTGGCTGCAAATATACCAGCTGCACTGACCTGTTATCCTCATACTTGCAACATTTGTGGCCTTCTTTGCAAATTGTTGGCGGGACTTAAATGTCACATTCGACATAAGCAATATGACCGACAAAGAAAGAGTACGTTGTCAGAACCTCATATGTCGAAACCAACAGGAGAGTTCATCATTTATATATATATATATATATATATATATATAGATATAAATAATAAATGAGTATATGCATATATACGTACATGTATGTACATACTTACATCTACCTGTATATATAGATGCATATCTGGATACAGGACATTACAAACAAAACGT
>NC_068997.1:42371783-42393745 GCF_001194135.2 Octopus bimaculoides
ACATGTATGTACATACTTACATCTACCTGTATATATAGATGCATATCTGGATACAGGACATTACAAACAAAACGTAGACAAAATGATAAACAGAGTACAAGAAACACACAGGCCACATAGAGAACATTTCCTTCATCAGCTGCCACCATTCTAACACTGGCGATATATACACACACATACAGGGAGGGGGTGCCCAAGTAGGTATACAGTAAGTATCACATCGATGTTAGAATACTTAATTCACTAAAACTATTACCACATTAAATTAGTTAACCACATTTATTATATTTTCAGTGTCATTAATCATAATACATTTATCATAACTGTAATGATACGTTTATCGAAACTTTTATTTTTTTGATAAAAATAAATGAGTATTGTACATTTTCTTTTTTCATAACTGTATACCTACATTGGCACCACCCTGTGTCTGTATACATATATTTTTTTTTGTATATATGTGTCTATATATTTTGTATATATGTGTCTCTCTCTATATATATGTTTGTAAATTCTCACTATATATATATATATATATATATATATATATATATATATATATACACACACACACTAGAAAAGCAGGAAATTTGTGAAATAAATGCCAATTTATATTTTCACAAGATCTATTTAAGGTAAACAATAAGTGTCACAAATGTCAACGCTCACAAATGTTCAAAATGTTTTCCATGCACTTCGGTAACAGAAATAACAAATCAGAAACCACCTATCACAGTTTATTGATGATCTAATTAATACTTGTTAATTTTGCCTTCAAATTTTCTGCTTTTCTGGTGACCACCATGTGTGTGTGTGTGTGTGTGTGTGTGTGTGTGTATTATCATTATCATCATCATTGTTTAACGTCCGCCTTCCATGCTAAGACAAAGAGTGACACACACACACACACACACACAGATATATACAAAAGGAGCTTCATTCAGTTTCCATCCACCAAATCCATTCACAAGACTTTGATCAGTCTAGAACTATAGAAGAAGACACTTGCTGAAGGTGCTGTGCAGTGGGGTTGAACCTGAAACCACATGGTTGGGAAGCAAGCTTCTTAATTACATGGCTATGGCTGCACCTGATTACCCCCCCCCCACCCCCACATACACACACTTTTACTTGTTTCATTCATTTGACAGAGGCCATACTAGAGCACCGCTTTAAAGAGTTTTTAGTCGAAGAAATTGATTCCAGGACTTATTCTTTGTAAGCCTAGTACATTATTCTAGTGGTCTCTTTTGCCAAACTACTAAGTTACAGGGACATAAACACACCAACATGTAATGGTGGGGGACAAACACAGACACACATACACGACGAGCTTCTTTTAGTTTCTGTTATCAAATCCACTCACAAGGCTTTGGTTAGCCCAAGGCTATAGTAGAAGACACTTGCCCAAGGTGGCAAGCAGTGGGACTGAACCTGGAACCATGTGGTTGGGAAGCAAGTTTCTTACCACACAGTCCATGCCTGTACCTGTATATATATATATATATATATATATATATATATATAAACAATACATGAGTATATGCATATATATGTACATGTATGTATATACGTTCATCCACATGTACATATAGATACATAACTGGGTACATGACGTGGCAAAAGAACAAAGACAAAAATGGTAAACAAGGTGCAACAAACAAGCAGGCCACATAGAAACATCCCCTTCATCAGCTGCCACCATTAAAACTCCGGCGTTTCGAAGAATTAAGGCAGTACGCATCGTTAAAATGGTTCTTCTCACGAACACAAATTAAAATGTTTTCGTGGAGGGTAGTGGCGGACGGAAAACAAGACAGGAAAACGAAACGGTGAAATAAACAAACAAAAAGGCTGTACAGCCAGACGTGAAGTCTGTATGTCTCGAACGCTATATATATATATATATAATTTTTTATTCTTTTACTTGTTTCAGTCATTTGATTGTGGCCATGCCGGGCATGGTACAGTTTTCACTTATCAGATTCACTCACAAAGCATCAGTCAACCCAGGGCTTTAGCAAGAGGCACTTGCCCATTGCCCCACAGTGAGACTGAAACTGAAATCACAGCTGCAAAGCAGACTTGTTAACTATACTATTCAGCCATGCTTTAACCTAAACGTGTGTGGGTGTGTGTTGGCATGCATAGATATGGTGCGTGTGTGCATGTGTGTTAGTGTTAAGAAGGGCATCCAAATGTAGAAACCAAATAAAAATGATATGTGCAAACAAGACACTGTCTTTTGATCTGTGTGTCTGCATGTAGTTCAGATTTCCACTTTTTCTGCATATGGGATTGTCTGAACTAAAACTAGTTTGCCATTTACATTCCCAATGAAATTTACATCATGCACACCCAAAAAAAAAAAATAATAAAATAAATCTTTCTTGTAAAACAGGTAAAGGTTGGTGACAAGAAGAGTATCTAGCTACAAAATACTGTCTGAAATAAGTATCCATCCAACCTCTGCCACCATACGAATCCAGATGTAAAACAAATGACCAAAAAAACAAACACACACACACACACACACACACACACAGCTTCAGGACTATTATCTATGCAGTAGGATATAACAACTTTATAACTAATCGCTTATACAAAGAATCATCATCATCATCATTTAATGTCCGCTTTCCATGCTGGCATGTGTGTATATAAATATATATATATATATTACAAGTACACAAGAACGTTCATTGATAAGTAAGATTAAATAGAAAGATAAATTTTATGAAGTTTATTTCCAGATGTTATATTCCTAAAGTAATCAGTCAGTTGGGGGGGAATATACGTAGTGAGACAATAAACTCCCAGCCAACATATTTCACTTATGTACCCTTGGGAGACAGGGATTTAGTCACTACTTCAGTTTCTCTTCTCCTTGGATGTAAGTTAGAAGAGAGAGACAGAGACAGAGGCTATATGTGTGTGTGTGAGCGCACGAGAGTGTGTATGGGTATGTTTGTGTATGCATGCATGTGCATATGTATTATACAATCACACATCAATTAAATCTTCTATGTTAAACAGTGCAAGTAATATTAGGAACAGCTGGAGAGAAGCAATTCTGCAGAGTCAGCTGACCCATGCCAATATGGTAAAGTGGATGTGAAACAGTCTGATGAATGATCAATATAATCTATATAAAAATGAGGCCTGTTCCAATTAATGGTTTTGGCACATGACCTAAACCAGCTGAAATGGAAAGAAAAGTAAAAATGAATAAAATAGAAAAAGAAGTTGATATGGGAGAAGAGGAGGGCTGAGAGAGGGAGAAAAATTAAAATACAATGGCTGTCTAACAATCTAAATATAAAATATGTACTAGAGTAAGTAAATCTTCACTGTTGACTGACTGCTGGCCTATTTCTCTGGTTTAGAGAGTAGGAATCATATGGACATTGTCTTTATGGAAGATAACATTGAGTATTGGCTCTGGCTTAGAGAATAGAGAGAAAAAAAAACTACATTGTCTTGAAGCAACCAGATTTCAACGACCTCACCACCTCTTTGCTACACAATCACCTCCTCTTTTTTGTGTGTGTGTGTGTCTCCTTCACTATTTTCCCCTACCCCTTTCACCAAACTGCATCTAGCAAATTGTACTCACTGAATTATAAACTGATGTAAAGCTATACTAGAGAGTTCTGATAATATTAAATACAACCCCCATTCCACTCTGTTACACAAGTTGATGGTAGATAGAGCAGGATTAACAGATGTTATTTACATGGTTAATGACTGCGTAACCTGTGACATGCATGAATTCACCTCTTTCCAGGAGTCATCAATTACTCTTTAGTTTACGTAATGTAGTGTACGGTATATTGGTTTCTTTAAAACAAGCACAAGAGGGATTTTCTTTTTTTTTCTTTTTACTGTTAAGAAAAGAATGTACGGGGTTAAGGTGCTGAAAAGTTCCTGGCTTTAACGGTATTGCGAAAGGCCTGGTTGGAGAACCAATCATCTGAGTTCTTTTACAGGGCTTAGAAAAACTGAAGGACCTCTGCAATAAGTGTGTGAATCTGAGAAGAATATGCTGATTAAAATCATAATTAACTGATCCTCTTGTATTCTTTTTCCCTTAAAACCAGGAACTTTTCAGTACCCCATCATAGTTGACTGAATCAACTCCAGTGTACATCTGGCACTTGTTTCATACATTTGAAGAGATGAAAGGCTATGTTAAGATTAGCAGGATTAGAACACAGAATCCAGAGCAGTGGTTCTCAACTGGGGTCCATGCAAGCCAAGTAATAAATTGAGGATCCACAGTAGTATTTTAAGGGTCCATGAAAAAATGTTACTTTCAATGTATTTATTACAAGAAACAGCTAGGTTTCTTCTTTCTCTAACATTTTACATAATTCAACCCACACAAGTTAATGTGTGAAAAACAAAATAGGAATTTGAATAGAAGCATCTATAAAACTAGTTTTTAAACATCGAAAGACTATGGAGATCCACCAGAATAAAATAGTAATCAATTGGGTCCATAAGTAAAAAAGGGTTGAGAACTACTGATCTGGAGGGATGAAACTAAATACTGCAAATCATTCAGTCTGGCATAAACTTTTTTTTTTTAGTCAAGATAATATTAATTTGGTTGTTCCCACAACCATTTTTAATGAAGAGTACATAAGTACTGCTGTATCTACTAACATTTTAAGTTCGGGTAATATTGAATTTAAAATTTTGGCACAAGGCCAGCAAGTTCAGAGGAGGAAGTAAGTCAATTACATCAACCCCAGTACTCAACTGGTACTTATTTTATCAACCCTGAAAGGGATGAAAGGCAAAGTTGATCTCAGCAGAATTTGAACTTGGAACGTAAAGATGGATGAAATGCCACTAAGCATTTTCGTCTGGTGTGTTAATGATTCTGCCAGCTCACTGCCTTTAGTTCAGGTAATATTAAAATATTGCTGGTTCTACTAATATTATACTGCAGCTAACATTGATATATTTATGAAGTGAAAAGGATCAAATTGTAGAAACTTTTAGTACATATGTAACTTAATGTATATTGCAAGCAAGAAATTGACCGCATGGAAGGAGTATGTGCATACTCACTAAAGACATATACATTCAAAAACAAGACAAACAGAAAGTACAATTAATGTAACTGAACAGACTGACAGTATAATATTGATTAGGCTATTGTTAGGCATATATAATAGTTATTGAAATAGTTACATTCCATAAATAATATGAATTGAAATGAGGAGGGGCACCAGTTTTATGAGACTTTCGTGGTAACTGCCTTCCAAAATATTGATAGGTTCTCTGCACTTGTAGCAAACTGTCATTAGAGTATGAAAACACCAACAGCTAATCCTAGTTCCATTGGTGTCTGCTGTTTTTTGGGGGTTAGAACTCCTGTAGCCAATAGCAGCCTTGCATCTATCCCTTCTCTAAACATCCTGTTTTATTTGATTCTCCTCTAGTTCTGCAATAATAATGCAGATATCAAACCAGATTTTAGTGTAATTGAAGCTGCAACTACAAATTCACAATTGTTACAAGTTTCTTGGGTGTCAGAAGATTTAACTCTTTAGCATTCAGATTATTCTGTCAAATGTAATGCTTATTTATTCACTTTCATCATCATCATCATCATCATTGTTTAACGTCCGCTTTCCATGCTAGCATGAGTTGGACGATTTGACTGAGGACTGGTGAAACCAGATGGCTACAGCAGGCTCCAATCAGATTTGGCAGAGTTTCTACAGCTGGATGCCCTTCCTAACGCCAACCACTCAGAGAGTGTAGTGGGTGCTTTTACGTGCCACCAGCACGAAGGCCAGTCAGGCGGTACTGGCAATGGCCGTTTTCAATTAATCGTGTACTATGTTGTAAATCTGAGATTTTCATCATATGACTGCTTATTTTTAGGACGTTGTAAGACAGGTGAGAGATGCTGGATCTGGCTAGTTTGAACATAAAGCAAGTAGAATATTTAGGTTAGATATGGCCAGTTTGAAAGCTGAAGGGTTAAATTTATTTTTATAGTTGACAGGAACAAGTGCAACACTTATAACTGTTTTGCAAGATCCTTCAAGATGGGGAAAGAAAGAGAAAGAAATCACACTTTTAGAGACATGTGGTGGTGTTAAACCAAGTGATGGATTTAGTCTCCAATGATTTCACTTTCACACCTTTACCTATCCTTGTTACATTACTATGCAATGGTCATGGCTGTTTGAATTTTATTTTAATCCTTTAGTGTTTAAACCAGCCATATCCGGCCCAATATATTACTCTTTTACTCTTTTACTTGTTTCAGTCATTTGACTGCGGCCATGCTGGAGCACCACCTTTAGTCGAGAAAATCGACCCCAAGACTTATTCTTTGTAAGCCTAGTACTTATTCTATCGGTCTCTTTTGCCGAACCGCTAAGTTACGGGGACATAAACACACCAGCATCGGTTGTCAAGCGATGGTGGGGGAACAAACACAGACACACAAACACACATACATATATATATATACATATATATGACAGGCTTCTTTCAATTTCCGTCTACCAAATCCACTCACAAGGCTTTGGTCGGCCTGAGGCTATAGTAGAAGACACTTGCCCAAGGTGCCACGCAGTGGGACTGAACCCAGAACCATGCGGTTGGCTACTTACCACACAGTCACTCCAGCGCCTATTCTACATGTTTTATATTCAAACTGGCAATATCTAGCCTCTCACACCTAACCTACATTGTCATTCTAAAAATAAACAATCACATCATTGAAACCTCAAAGCTATAAGATAATGCATGATTAATTCAAAACAATTTGAGTGAAAAACTATTACATTTAACAGAGTAATCTGAACACTAAAGGGTTAAAGTTCTTAGCTAGAGCTTCTTAAAGCTGAGATAGTGAATAAATCTATTTTTCTCTACATTCAGTATCATTAAGTTGCTTTTATTATCTTATAAAAGGTGACATTACTCAAAAAATCAGAAGGCAGACACCAAAACAGATACAGTGATAAGTAATAATCATTTTCTATTATAGGCACGAGATGTGAAATTTGGGGAAGGGGGATAGCCGATTACATCAACCCCAGTACTCAACTGATACTTAATTTATCGACCCCCCAAAGGATGAAAGGTAAAGTCGACCTTGGTGGAATTTGAACTCAGAACATAGCAATGGGCGAAATACCGCTAAGCATTTTATCCAGTGTGCTAATAATTCTGCCAACTCGCCACCTTGTAGTGATAAGTAATAATGCAAGGCAAAAGATTTTGAATAACACCATACAGTCTTAAGAACAAGAAATACCATGAACAGTACAATCTGAAAAAAATATGTGGGATAGTCACAGCTGGAATGCCTTTGATGATAAATTTGCTCATTCAGAGATAACCTTGGGGTTAAACAACAGCAACACTAATGTGCATAGAGGTTATGACCACATACAAGAAAGGAAGAAGTATGCTTGAAGCACTATAATGCAAAAGTATTTATGTTATGCAACATGTGAGTAACACAAGCTTCAGACAGCCTGACAGTCAACTAGATGGGATTAAGAGTCAGTTAATGGGTAAGAATAGATAATCCCTAGAGGAATGTAGACCTTAGCAAAGATGAATGGCATTATAGAATTATATAATTCAAATGTAGATTACCATGAAAAATTCTCAAATGTCTATCGACAATAACAAATATGGTGGAATAATGTTTCTTCAAGTGTCGGGCATGCCATAAACCCTTTAACATGGAAGTTTTGACCCCAAAGCAATTTAAAACAGCAAAACATGAATATATGTTATTTTTACATATATATAGACTTCTTTAGTCATATAATCTACTACATAATTCCAAGATGACTATTACTGCCATTTTTAATCCAGCTAGTAATAACTGTCTCTCTATAATTAGAGTTATCTTTGATTAATTCTTAATTGAACCCGACATCAGTTCTGAATAGTTGATTAGATTTTTCCTTCTACTGCTAATCTAATTATTTTACCAGCAGACTATAGTAATTCTTTACTCAAGTCTTATTCCCAAAACTGACTGATAATTTATTTTTATTCTAATAGCTTTTCTTTTCACTTGTAACAAACATCTGATACTTCCATTGTACAGCAGTGAACATAGATCTGTAGTGGTTGGAGGAAATGAAGAAGTTGAAAATGGCACATTGGTTGAGCTTAAATGAACTAAAGTGATTAGGCATGTAAATAACTGACTGATGAATTTATATAGAGAGCACTGATTGGTACACATAATGCTAGGTGAAACATTGCTGAATTAATAATGGAAGGTACCAACAGTAAAGGTAGATGAAGAAAAATTACGCTAGGCTTCATAATACAATGACAACAGGCGTTTGAGGCCATCTTCCTTGTTAAAGTAGAAGTTAGCCTTGCAGGTGTCACAACAGTCTTCTCCATTTTACCCTAACCTCTACAGCATTGATTCTCAGCCATTTTTTGCCTATGGATCCTTTGATTCCTATTTACTCAACTGAACTCCTATACCCATTCATCATCATCGTTTAACGTCCGCTTTCCATGCTAGCATGGGTTGGACGATTTGACTGAGGACTGGTGAAACCAGATGGCTACACCAGGCTCCAATCTGATTTGGCAGAGTTTCTACAGCTGGATGCCCTTCCTAACGCCAACCACTCAGAGAGTGTAGTGGGTGCTTTTACGTGCCACTGGCATGAAGGCCAGTCAGGCGGTACTGGCAACGGCCACGCTCAAAATGGTGTATTTTATGTACCACCCGCACAAGAGCCAGTCCAGGGGAACTGGCAATGATCTCGCTCAAAAGTCCTTACACATGCCACGAGTACAAGTGCCGGAAAGGCAACGCTGGGCACAGGTGCCATCACAAAAAAATCCCTTTACATTTTTAAGATTGAATATTATTAGGAACTGTATAAAAAAAAATTGTTAAAATACTTTGTGTATTGTAGAATTATAATCAATTTATTGCATATGAATTTTAACAACAAAATCTTATATGGACCCCAAAGGGCCATGTGGACTTTGGTTGAGAACACTGCTCTACAACCACCTCATCCATTTCCTTGCCTTCAATTCCACCCCCAACACTTTTAACCATGCTTTTCTCATTCTTCTTTTTCCTTTACTTCCATCTGTACTCATTTCCATCCATCTTTAGAACACAACCCAGCTATCTCATCCCACACCTTTTCACAATATCCACCACTGATCCTATTCCCATCATCCCCTGCATCTATTGCTCGCCTTCTCTCAGCAATATTATGCTTGTCTACCAGATCATTCCCATTTCTGCTGTTTTTCCTCCTGCTTCTCTGCTACTTACCATTCATTCTCTCTATTTCACACCCATAAACCATAGCAATTCTCAAACACAAGAACCTTTCATTTCAATTCCAGTGACACACTCTTCATTAGCATGTCACTCCATTCCTGAAACCTCTTCCATGCATATCTCACTCTAGCCATCATCACCAAGTTTGATCCATCGTCTCCATTCAACATGTCTACTACATAACAAAATGTTTTCACTTTCCATCTAGTTCAGTGATTCTCAATCAGGGTTCATATGGACCCTGGGGGTCCACACAAGCAATATAGTAAATTGGGGACCCACAGTAATATGTTAAGGGTCCATGAAAACAATTCTGCAACAAACAGCTAGGTTTCTTTCTCTAATGTTTTACATAGTTTAACATGTTTCTGGTCATTGAAACATGTTCCCTCAGAGAGTGTTATTGTAAACCTGTGCAAGTGAACATGTGAAAAACAAAATAGGAATTTTGAAAGGAATATCTATAAAACTGGTTTTTAAACATTGAATGGTTATTGGAGTCCACCAAAATAAAATAAGAGTCAAAGGTGCTTGTAAACAAAAATTGGTTGAGAACCACTGATCTAGCTCAACATTCCCTCCATATACAGCTCCTTCCATACATGGCTGACACCTAAGTGTTATGGTCACATAAGTTGGCAATCCTCTGTTGCAGACAGATCAGAAATTCTAATAGAGATACCCTTAATGATGCTATCAAAAACAGATCTATGGTGACTGGAATGAACATTGATATATTTTAGATATTTATTAGGCTTATGATGCAAGGAATATAACAGAGTTTAAATCTAAGATTGCATCAAAGAAACTGGCTATTTCATTGATATTTTCAAATGCAATAGTTAGGCTAAAATTGGCAAAGAACTTATACAGGGCTTTTCTGGTTTTTCTCAAGAACTGGTTTGGAGAGACCAGTAGCAAGTAGGAGAGCATCGTCATGATACAGTCCACCATGGATTGCAGGAAAGTATGTGCAAAGTTGCTGGAGGAAGTAAAACCCAACAATGTCCATGACTTGAGTAGAATCTGAAGTGCCCATTGTTATATTGAAATCATTATTAAATGCTCCACAACAAAGTTTGTTATTGAAGGTCATAAGAGTCTTTCTAGCAGAACCCACTTACAGCATTCCATACATTTAATAGGGTCCACTCTAATGGCCATCAAGCACACACCACACACAGCCACTTTGCACAAGGTTTTATAGATGAGAAACCACAGAACTAAAGCAATGGGAAAAAAAAGTTTCCTGGAGGTGTTCTCACATGCCAAAATGAAAAAAAAATTTTTTTTATGATAAATGGTAATTACAAAATTTTACCAAAAAGTGTTATTGATAAATGTTTAGGAAAGAATACAAATATTATTATTTATACAGTTTTAAATATTGAGAAAAGAAAGAAAAAAATTCTATTATTCTGTAACTTTCAGTATGATTCAGATGGTTCCAATACCACATACACCAGATTTTTGTGTGCAATTGTGTTGTTGTATCTCAAGAAGGTCATTTTGTCAATAAAAACACATGCACTGGTTCTATTTCACTTCTTTTTTTTTGCTTTGTCATGATAGATCTGAAGCATCAAAGTTACATCACTGATAAGGATGTAAATTGTGACAAAAGGATGCTGACAAACTAACTGATAGATTAATCAATAAACTGATTAGCCAAGTAATCAATAGGCTGATTGTTTAATAAGTTAACTTGTTGACTAATAATAATAAAAAGAAGTGACATAGTATTGAAGCATGATCTTTTTTATTGGCAAAATAGTCTGCCCAAGATACTACCACTGTTTCAACACATGATTTCACATAAAGAAACTTGCAAAACAAAAGCAAATAAAAAATATCTACACACATGCACATAATTTGGGAAATGTAAAAGTTATATGATCATCATCATCATCCTTATTTAACATCCACCTTCCAAGCTAGCATGGGGTGGATGGTTTCACAGGAGCTGGTTAACTGAAGAGTTGCCTATGCTCCACATCTGTTTTGGCATGGTTACTACAGCTGGAGGCCCTTGCTAACAACAATCACTTTACAGAGTGAAACGGGTACTTTTATGCAGCACCAGCACAGTTGCTTTTTACATGGCACCACAGAAGTTGCAAACTTCTGTCCAAACCGAGCTTATGCTTTTCTAGAGCCTCTTGTCATTCAAAGATGACCATGCACAAGGTTTTTTAATGAAAGTAGTTACCTATGCATGCAAAACTCCCTTCTCCAAGCCCACATCTCATTTTATTTGATGCTCTAGCAGAGCCACCTACTCCCCTCTCCAAGCCTGCACAGCATTTTCTTTGATACTCTAGCAGCGCCACCTATTCAACTTCCTGAATAGGTACATTTTATCAATCCTGAAAGGATGAAAATCAAACTTGGCCTCAATGGGATTTGAACTTAGAGCACAGAGTTGGAACAAATACCAATGCTTTAACAACTAACAACACTGCCAATATGATACCTTAAACCAAACATCAAGAAAGTAGCAAATAGAATTACTAACAGAGTAGCCATATTTTCAATCAATGAGAAGCCTATCAACAGGTTCCAAACCCCAGTCCTTAGAATAACTCAGAGAGACGAGTAAATAATAATAATATCATCCAATACTATTCATATTCAACTTATGAATGGAAAGGCCAGCTGTGTATTCAGATTGGGATGTGTATTTAATAAGCAGTTTAATAGCTTAAAGTTCCGTGTTTCAGTTTTGCTAAAGGTGATTGGCATCCCATTAAAATCAATAGAATAAGCACTACTAGTATATTGAAAGAAGAAAGAGAGAGAGAGAGAGAGAGAGAGAAGTTGTCAAAAGGTAGACCATGGTGTGGTATACTGATTTGATGAGACACTTAAACAATTATACAAAGGTGTTGTGAGATAAGATAAAGAGATAAAAAAGATTTTGTTTCATTTTTCTCAAGAGTATATCTAAGCAAACGAAATACTGTGCAAATGTAACAATACAATTGATATGCATGAGAAAGAATAATTTTAAATGATTTTTACATCTAATTCAAGTTCCAAGGCGTTTATTTCTTCAGAGGCTTTGTTTAGTTGCTCAAGTTCAATCTAGAAAAAAAAAAAAAAAACAAAGAAAATACAGTTTGTTACAAATGTGTGCCATATTGAAATTATAAAACAACAAACTGATAAACAATCTATGCTTACTTTGAGTATAATAATTATTTGAAGATAATAACAAGGTGAAAAGAAAGTAGACTTAAAGGTGATGCATATTTCTATTTCTCTCAGTACATTTTAAACAACAACAGAATTATGTGAGAAAGGAAGTTCCATATATATTTTATAAAAATTGATGCTTCATTAAAATTATTTTACATTACCATTTTTTTCATAACATTACATAATTAATTTAAAAAAGGAAATTCAAAAGACTAGTGATCTTAGAGACACCAACTGCAAATTGCTATTTTAGTCAGTGTGTGTTTTTTTTTTAATAGGTTAGAATTGTTACTTCTTTTAAAATAGGTCTTTATGCTTGAGGTTAAGTAGTGCAATAAAAAAGAAGTTTGGAGAATTAAGTGAAAAGAAATGTCATCTGTTTTACAGTTTTACATTAATGGTTGGAATACTATCAAGCTCTATGACTTTGGTGAGATTTAGTTGTTGAGACTAAGTAAATGGATAGAATGACTTAGAGAAAGAGAATCTAACAGGATATTTATTGAGTGTTTATGTAAAGAGTGAAGCTGGAATAAAAAAGACCAGCAAATGGAGAGTGAAACTGGAATTAAAAAAAAAAATTTTCTGCAAAGGATTAAAATGTGGAAGGTCAAGAACTTTTAAGATGTTGCACAAAAAGTAAACTTACACTTGATAACACCAAGTTGTGATAGCAATGAAAGATTTTAAAAGTTATTTAGGGGTTGTTAGTTGATACAAAGACATTTGCTGGCATGGACAATTGGTTTGGAATTGACAAAGATATAACCAATTGACTAACTCATTACTATTTTGGAAAGCTTGCTGAAGTGGTCGAATAATATCTAAACATGTCTAGAGTTGTCTCCCATACTTGCAGAAAGTATAAAACGATATTAATTATTGAGCTAATTGTCTTTTCTTCACCACAGAAGTATTTCTCAACTATTAAAGTAGTCCTTTCAGACTCACTGCATTAAATATCCTAACAATAACTTTATTGTTTTTCAAGCAGATTGAGGTCTCTGAGTAATTAACTTCAGTGACTTATGTTTCTAAATAATATATGATCATGGAATTGTGTCTATCAATCAGTATAGTGTGTAATGAACAAATACATCTTTCAATATGCCACAAAACTGCTCATACCAAGATTGCATCAAAAAACTGTCTCCCTTCATGATAAAAAGATTACCAACATTTTCCAACAAACATAAGGATACTATTAAACTGTGCCCTTTTACAATTATTTATTATTATTATTATTAAGGCTGCAAGCTGGCAGAATTATTAGCATGCTGGACAAAATGCTTAGTGGCATTTCATCTGTCCTTACGTTCTGAATTCAAATTCCGCCAAAGTCGACTTTGCCTTTCTTTCCTCCTATCAGGGAGTCAATGAAATAAGTAGCAGTAACACACTAGGGTCAATGTAATCGACTACCCCCCCTCCCCCAAAATTTAAAACTTTGTGCCTTTAGTAGAAAGGATTATTATTATTATAGTACTACAACAGCCCCTGCTTTTGAAATTGGAAACATGACACACACACACACACACCCCAATGCACCATCACATAGACACTCGCTAAACACTTTTCATTCCATTAACTAAATCCAAAACAATTCAAATCATTAACCACATTAAGTTATCCTACTCTATTTTAGGGAATCCCTAAGAAGATAGCAGTACAACACCGTAATTTGCGACAATATTTTAACCCTTTTATCACCATATTTCTTTTGAAATACACTGCTTTTGTTTCAATTAATTTTGAAAATAATAAAGAATTTAGTAATATAACTATTATTTAGCCTGGTGTATAATACATAGATTAATATCAAAGACTCATAGAAGGTTTTAATTTAGATTACTTTGAAATAATTTTCTATCAGAAAGCGAAATCGTGATGGCACCTGTACCAGTGGAGCACTAACAGCACCGTCCGAGCGTGATCGTTGCCAGAGCAGCTGCCTGGCTTCCGTGCCAGTGGCACGTAAATAGCACCATTTGAGCGTGATCATTACCAGCATCGCCTTCCCGGTACTCGTGCCAGTGGCACGTGAAAAGACATTCGAGCGAGATCGTTGCCAGTGCCGCTGGACTGGCTCCTGTGCAGGTGGCACGTAAAATACACCATTTTGAACGTGGCCATTGCCAGTACCGCATGACTGGCCTTTGTGCCTGTGGCATGTAAAAGCACTCACTACACTCTCGGAGCGGTTGGCGTTAGGAAGGGCATCCAGCCATAGAAACTCTGCCAAATCAGATTGGAGCCTGGTGTAGATGAGAACCAAGGACAGTCATAGGCAAGTTGGTATCAAAAGTTGGTTTTTTTTTTTTTTGCTCACATTGGTCATACAGATCCAGCATTCAACTTGTCCATTTGAATCACATGTTCATACTAATGATGCAGCTATCTCCTCTGCTGTCTTGCATGTAGTTAACATTACACATACAACTTATCATCCTCATTTCATTTCTTTCCAGCTTCCATACATTTTATACATTCAATTTCCATAGCTCACTACTCTACAGCACCATGTATTTCATCCATACTTCACAGTCTGCCTTTGCTATGAAAAGAAAAACTCTTTGTTGCCAAGAATAAGCACTTCTGGACTTCTTCCATTCCTTCTTTATTCTGGCAACATTGGTTTTGTTATAACCACATCTAGCATTAATAACTGAATCTTTCAACTGGATTTAGTGAGCAACTGAAGCTGTTCATGAACCTCATTTTATGGATGCCTCTACTCCTAACAACTTCTGTTCATCTATCACAGCTAAAATCCTGGTCCTCTATTAATCCATCAGATATCATACAGCACCTTTTTGCACATTTTGTTTGCATTAAATACACATTAAGAAATTCCTTCTTACATTCTTCCTAGATCTCAAGCAAGCTCAGTTCTTAGATTGTACAGAGATCTTTGACTATCCATTGCAACCAACACTTTAGTCTGTAGATCTTTGAGCCTTTTAACTACAGACGGTGTTTCCAGATTTGGAACATTTTTTTTTAACAATTGCTTAATAGAAAATTCTAATAGGGAAATTAGTTTATCCACATATAAAAGCTGCTCAAAAAAGGTGTAAAGATCTTGGACACTTGAATTATAACAAATACAAATTAATTGAAAATAGAGTCCTGGAGAACATCTATGCATATACTAAATTCTCAACTAATTCACCAACAAATCTAACCTTACTAACAGCACTGTTGTACATGGTTTGAAAATGTTGAAACCATTCATCTAAAACTGTGCTCTCTTAGTGACTGCAAGACTACGGTGCAGAACTTGTCAAAAGTCCTCACTAAAATTTTTAAAATGCTAAATAGAATGGTTGGTTCTTAACTAAGATCTTTTGAAGCTGTTTCACTTAAAACATGGCAACAGTAGTTTTGCGTCTTGATACAAACCCATACTGTATCTTACCAAAGCTAAACCTATACTAACTTTGCTAAAACTCCCTCAGTAAAATTCAAAACCTACTTCATTAGGTGTAAGGTCACTGTCCTTCAGTGGGTTTTCTTTGCATTTGTAGCAGCTTCCAATGACACGGCTGTACCAGTCAACGACAGTAACACTGCTTTCTTCCATTACCTGATTACTAAGTAACTATTAGCAACTAATATAGCAAATGACCAATACCGCTTAATGCTCTCAATATTTCTGTCGACAACTCCCTATGGAATTGCTGATTTCTCCACCTTAATTTCTTATATAGCCTTACTAATCATACTAAATTAACTTTCACAGCTGATCTATTTATTACTTCTCTCACCATCCTACCCATACCCTTGATTCACAACCTCAGTGGTATTTCATTTGTTTTCTTTTTCCTACTACTGAGGGTAAATGTGTCAGTCTTAGTTCAGACAACAACAATAAAGATACCAGTGACATCATCATCATCATCATCGTTTAACGTCCGCTTTCCATGCTAGCATGGGTTGGACGATTTGACTGAGGACTGGTGAACTGGATGGCTACACCAGGCTCCAATCTGATTTGGCAGAGTTTCTACAGCTGGATGCCCTTCCTAACGCCAACCACTCTGAGAGTGTAGTGGGTGTTTTTATGTTCCACTAGCACGAAGGCCAGTCAGGCGGTACTGGCAACGGCCACGCTCAAAATGGTGTATTTTACGTGCCACCTGCACAGGAGCTAGTCCAGCAGCACTGGCAATGATCTCGCTTGAATGTCTTTACATGTGCCAGCGGCACAAGTGCCAGGAAGGCAACGCTGGGCACAGGTGCCATCAATATCAAAAGAATAGATGATGTCTTATGTAACTCCAAGTCAGCTCTGATTGAGCCAACTTATAGCATGAATGTACAGTTAGCAGAACAACTGTAACCCATAGCTCTACACATAATATCTACATCTAACTGAGGGCCACACTGCAGGTTCTAACATGCAATAGTTAATCATATGCAGTGTAGTGTAACGGTGTGGTCATGTTGCACTCTCCTTTTGATTTCTGTATACCTGCCTATTTTTGTATAACCCCAGGTGAGTTCTGATCTAGTTGCACTATGACCAAAGAAATTCCAGTCACAAACATGCCATACTTTTAGAGGTATGTAGACATTATCTAATGTGTATTTTCTTTATATAAATGGCAGAGATCATTTGAGGAAGATTTGACTATTATTTCTAGCAAGATTAACAACTATACAAAAGTTCCTTCAATTGGCTTATATAGGTCAGTCAGCTCTGACCTAACAAATACATGATCAAGATTAATCCAATCATAACCATCCAAATCCTTTTTAGAGATATATATAGGTCTGCATTATCTAATGTCTTTTCCTTACATAAGATAATAGATGTGATATGAGGGATATTGGCTATTCCTAGCACATTAGGCCTGCCTATACATTCTGGTAATGGCATTAGCAGAGGTTGGCAAAAAAGACTCAACCCGAGCACAATGGTTGTTGTTCCTCTGCAGCACAAATTAGCACAATGTTTGAAGTTAATAAGACTTGATGCTGCTGGTACTGCTTTTGTATGTGTCTTACATTATTAGTCTGACCCGAGTGACACTGGTAATATTCTCAAGTTGGGGTTACAGTGGTTTCAAATTTTGACATAAGGTCAGCAACTTCAGGAAAGAGGAAAGCTGATTACATCGACCCCAGTGCTCAACTGATACTTATTCTATAACTACTGTAAAGATGAAAGGTAAAGTTGACCTTGGCAGAATTTGAACTCAAAATGTAAAGACAGATGAAATACTAAGCATTTTGTCCAGCATGCTACCAATTCAGCCATCTCACCACCTTAGGTTGGTGCTATAACAGTGATGTAATTGTGGGTTTGTTCAAAGGTGGTGATACATGTTGCAGTAAGGACAGTTTGTTCACGAGTAGTAGTAGTAGTAGTTGAGGAAGTTTAAAAAATACAAAGTGGACATAAACTTAGGAAAAATACACTTTTTCAATATGTAATTCCAATATTTACTTTAGTACTAATAGAATAGCCTTCATACTGTTTTAGAAATAGACCGATCCAACTAAACTTTCTTTCTACATAATCAAACATCCCAATACTTCCAAGGTAAACTTTGAGCCTTTACAGGAATAATTCTATGAATAACAAACTAGTCCATTTGTCAAATTTGAAAAGGAAACAGGTTTTGCCTGTTGTCTTATACACATTAGACAGAGGATTTTAAATGGTATATAAATATTTTACACTTGAACTATGAAGTTTATAAGAGATTATAAGCCATCTCATCATCTCCTACGCCAATGCTACTTAAACCTTTTTAACTATCACCTTTTCTTTCACAAATATGTTTTCAACCCCAACCTACTTCAGTTCTATCCCCACTATTTATAATGTACATACACATAATATCAGACCAAAATAATTTAGTTTCAGGCATTAGTTTGATGTGGGTGACTACTTACCACAACCCCACCCAACTATAAGCAAATATTATAAGCACATTTTGAAGTCTGTTACTATTGCTGATATTGTCCTTGTGATTATAGTTAAGAGTTTATCATAATACTACTGTAAATATTTTTTGAAGTTAATATTTAAATAGGAACCAAAGACTGAAAAAAAAACTATACAAATGCATATCTATTACCCCTACAACTTCCCCTCTGTCCCCAGAATACATAGAGTCTTTAAGCCCCTATCCTAAGATGTAAGTGACAAAAGATCAGACATTTACTTGGCAGAATAATTAAACTCATGGAACTCAAGAATGAATAAATAAAAATTTTCCACGATAAATTAAGATGGAGAAACGAAATTGAAAAAGCAGAGTGGAGAATTTGGTTCCAATGTAAAGTAATGAACTTTATTTGTAATGACTTAGACATATTGAGCAGAAAAAAAAGGAAATGTACCCCCCACCACCATCGCTTGACAACCGATGGTGGTGTGTTTACGTCCCCGTAACTTAGAGGTTCGGCAAAAAGAGAC
Source organism: Octopus bimaculoides (assembly GCF_001194135.2). Taxonomy (NCBI): domain Eukaryota; kingdom Metazoa; phylum Mollusca; class Cephalopoda; order Octopoda; family Octopodidae; genus Octopus; species Octopus bimaculoides. The sequence continues at coordinate 42,390,734 of NC_068997.1, forward strand.
CGATAGAATAAGTCCTAGGCTTACAAAGAATAAGTCCTGGGGTTGATTTTCTCGACTAAAGGCGGTGCTCCAGCATGGCACAAGTAAAAAGGTAAAAGAGAGTATTTGTTCCATCCATCCACCCACCTTTCAATATTATGTATAAGATGACTGTATTTTGTACTGAATCAAAACTGCACGAATTTGTGAAGGAATAGTGATCTCTTGTCGTCAACCAGGCAAAATGCACAATGCCAGTTTCAAACCCATGATTATTTAGCTGACTATGCAGCAAGTTTAAACCTCAGAACCTATGTTTCCATTGAAAAACAGTATGAGTCGTTCGACCTGCTAAATACAGCAGCAAAATCTATTATCACATCCTATCGGTTTTTTAAGGCAGGACACATTGGATAGTTATACACTACGTTTGACAAAAAAGATGGGGAGGAGGAGTGGCGCAGAAATACCTTTGATCATAAATCTCCCCAGAGTGACCTGGGGCTAAACAGCAACACACTAATAATTCCGTACACTTCCTTAAACCTAGCTTAACAATATAAGACAACGTTCGAAACATAAAAATCATTTCACCAAATTTCTTATAAAAGGCACGCTCTGTGCCACACATCGCTAATCCCTTGAACCTTCTTGGAGTCTCATCTCTGCAACTAACATTCTAATTTATGAATGCAAATTATTATTTGCATTCTATTTAACACTGAAATACCTAGAAGGTTAACATCTTTTGACAACAATAATGCAACTGTTAAATCGAAATTATCAACTATTCAAACATTCTGAGCCCACGCTAAGAAATGTTAACATTAGCAGAAGCGGTAGAGCGCCGGACAAGATAGCAAATGGTAAATTAGTTACGTCCCTTTACATTCAGAGTTCAAATTTCACTGAGGACTCACAGTGATCTTTTCACTAGGAAGTCAACATGAATAAGTACCAGAGTACCAGTAATATCTAAAGGTTGATTTAATCGTCTGCCCCATTTCTCAAATAGGTGACTTTGTGTTGCGTTGGTTACAAATAATTTTAGTTATATTTTACAGCAGTGTTCTTATAATCATAGCTGGAGAGACTTGAAAATGGAAATATATGGTTTTGAGGCAAATGTCGCTTACATTAAAATCTGTAAATAGTAGATTAGGTAAACTTTTACTGTAGATTATTTACAGTATATACTTTAAATAAACTAGCAGTATACAATGGATTGTTTACAGAAGAATTTTACTTTTAAATGATTTAAGTTAGCACATCAATTCTGTCAGGTAAGCGATGTTATATGTAAACATTCGTTAGTGTTTTTAATAGCTCGTCATTTCACTGGTGTTGAAATATTTCAAAACTGTTGTGTATCTAATACGAAGAAACAAACAACAATAACATCGTCTTTGATCGTAATTGAAAGTAAATTGGAGATTAATAAAAATTCGATTCAGTTCGGAAATAAAACCAGAAGTATTTTATAATACGAGGAAATTCAAGGGAGATTTGATTGGAACCAATGAAAGAAATAAACAAAAATAAAAAAATATATAAGCAGACTGATAACACGATAAAATAATTATTTCAGAACTTGGGATTCTAAGGTGAAGAAGAAAAAAGGGTTAACGATTCAGTTGTGTTGTAAGCTAACAATATTTATGTCATTCATAAATCGTTAAACAGAATGTTGTTACTGCTACAGCATCGGCGAAAGAAGGTTTGCGGCAGCTGATAGATAGTAATAGTGTTCTCAGGAAGAAAGCAGCAACAATAACAAACAAAGCGATAGTTATGATTCGATACGATATATTATCGATCAGTTTTTTTTCAAAATACTAAAGCCTTAATTAACAGGCCTTTAAAATGCATGTTTGCACTTCAAAACAATGCGTTTAATAAAATATTAACTAGTTTAATATTTTCGACTTTAGGCTCCGTTTGATTAATGACCAGAAAAATTAATATCGATGCTGAGTGTAAATAAATTATAAAGTAAGAGTTTCGATTGTTAAAAAGCAAAACGATCTCTGAATGAATGACATTCGTTGACATGAAAGGGTAAAATTACTTAACTACCTTGGCAGGTGTCTGTAGATTCGGTTTCAAGGCTCGTATTTTGAACAGAATTAAAAATTCCTTCAGACAAATTGCACAGATCAATGAGATATAACAAAATTCGACCCACAGAAATACATTTCGGATGCACACAAGAAGTAGTAGTAGTTTAATGAAGACTACAACAAAGAGAAAGTGTCCTACATTGAGTATTTACTATTAGTACATGCAAGTAGTTGATTACACGATCGCTACAAAGAGAACGGCAGAGAAAATACATTATAATTGCGAATACTGGTCGTAATGAAAGCATTGAATTAAGAAGCAAATATTTATATAAGCGGAAAGTAATAAAATGCAAAGTAATATTCACCTGTATGCGGGGATCTAAAACCTCGTCCTCCCCGTTAGATAACCGACGCTCACGGTCGGCCATCTTTACATTGACACCAACGCTAGTCTCCGTCAATTTATTAACATATTAATTATACTGCAATCTAAAATATCATTATTTTTTCAAACTGAAGTAATAAAATGTGAACGACATAAATAAAACGAAGGATTTTGGCATCGAAAATAAAATAAAACACTGTCAAAAAAAATAATCACGTGAGATATCGTTTGTCAACTGGAAAGGAGGCATATTTAAACTGTCGGTAGGACTTAGTTGTTGTCTGTGTGGTGCTTGTTTGATCTATTCTCTTTTATTTGTTTCAGTCATTTGATTGCGGCCATGCTGGAGCACCGCCTTTAGTCGAGCAAATCGACCCCAGGACTTATTCTTTGGATGCCTAGTACTTATTCTATCGGTCTCTTTGCCGAACCGCTAATGTAACGGGGACGTAAATACACCACCATCGGTTGTCAAGCGATGTTGGGGGGACAAACTCAGACACACAAACATATACACACACATACATACATATATATATATATTTATTTACATAGGTATACATACTTATGTACATACATACATAC
>NC_068997.1:42394837-42402174 GCF_001194135.2 Octopus bimaculoides
GCCTTAAAAACAGGAGCTAACCACAGTTATTTTGTGTTCTTTGCTACATTGGTTTCTATTAACCCATTTATTCTATCAGAAGAATTTTTATTCATTAAAATAGAAGAAATACACATAATTATATATATATATATATATATATATATATACACATATATACGACAGGCTTCTTTCAGTTTCCGTCTACCAAATCCACTCACAAGGCTTTGGTCGGCCCGAGGCTATAGTAGAAGACACTTGCCCAAGGTGCCACGCAGTGGGACTGAACCCAGAACCAGGTGGTTGGTAAGCAAGCTACTTACCACACAGCCACTCCTGCGCCTATTATTGTTAATTAAATTCAAAACTTCAGGTTAAGAGGGGAAGGGCAAGTGAGATGCAAAAGCATTATAGATATGAAATTAAGCAAAAAAAATAGGTTTTGTCTGGAGAAGTGTATATTCTTCCGGTTTATTTTTCTCAACAAGAAAGAAAGAGCCGGTTGTAACACGGAAGACAAAGGATTCATGTGCGTGTGTATGTATGCAGGTGCGAAGGTGTGTTAGTATGCAGGTGTGTATGTGTCAGTGTGCAAGTATAGATTTTATTGAGTATGTGGACCGATGTGTTTTTATGTCTGTATATACAGGGTGTCCGGAGGCGCAATGGCCCAGTGGTTAGGGCACCAGACTCGCGGTTTCGATTCCCAGACCGGGCGTTGTGAGTGTTTATTGAGCGAAAACACCTAAAGCTCCACGAGGCTCCGGCAGGGGATGGTGGCGAACCCTGCTGTACTCTTCCACCACAACTTTCTCTCACCCTTACTTCTTGTTTTTGTTGTACCTGTAATTCAAAGAGTCAGCCTTGTCACACTGTATCATGTTGAATATCTCCAAGAACTACGTTAAGGGTACACGTGTCTGTGGAGTGCTCAGTCACTTGCACGTTAATTTCACGAGCAGGCTGTTCCATTGATCGGATCAACTGGAACCCTCGACGCCGTAAGCGACAGAGTGCCAACAAATACAGGGTGTCCACAAGGTCTGGGTGCATGGAGTAAATAAAATCATAACATAAACAATTAAATATAAGAAATAATAATTTCTTAAAGTATGTATTAATCCCCATGTACCCAGACTTTGTGGACACCCTGTATATACGACACATGTTTGCATTAAGCACCTATAGATTTAAACTTTCTGAATGCTTTGCATGTTTTCACAGTTCCACTAATAGCTATGAGTTTTGTTTGTGTGAGGATTGTCGAGAAAGACATACCTAAGAAGATGGTTTCAGTAACCTGCCCTTCTGTGTCTGATGGGTCAGAAGAGAAACACATGTTTTGCCAGAAACCATTAGCATAGAATTTGCAGAGTTCCAACCAGTCAACTGAATTGGAGTTACATATGCTTATAATTATATAAAGCAGTGATTGGACAATACAAGAGGTGAAGAGATGGTTATAGTTTGATAGAGGTTGAGTTTGGAGATGGCAAATAGATCAAGGGTTTTAGGCTGTGTTGGTCAAGGATGAGTTTAGAAAATGAAACTAGGTGATGTAAAATGTTTAGGATTTACAGATTTTGCTTCTGCACCAGCAACTTCACAATGAGATGAGTGTTTGAGCCTAGAAGAAATGTAGGTGTTAAGGTTTCCAAGGAGAGGTATAAAGTGAAATAAATGTCTTCAATACAAGAAGAAATATGGTTGAAGAGCTGATAGTGGTTGGAGGGATTTAAAGAACCTTAGCAGAAGATATATTTTGAGGAGAGAGAGAGACTCTGACCCAGAATAACTGGAAGACTGTGTTGCTGATATCCAGATGAGAGAATTGAGTGACAGGAAAGTGGAATCGGCATATTATACAGACACAACCATTTGGAGTAAAGCTTGAGTAAAGAATATAGCCTGGACAACAGAGATGAACTATACCTAAGAGACTGCATTAAGAGAGGAATGGGACATGTGGTTTGCATGTCAGTTTGTAAATGTGTGGGTTGGATCTGAGTTCATGAATGTTAGAAAAGATGTGGGAGAATTCTTCAGCAGATTTAGTTTTAGTTTTTAGTAACTAGAGAAATGTTGAGGGTGTGCCATGGAGTCAAAGTAATCAACTGCCAGGAGACTAGTTTGAATGCTAACTACAGGGCAACCTCCACTAGAGGCACACATAAACAAGAGCTAGTATTAAAAAAGAGGAGAAGCTACACCAAATACAAAAGCTAACATTAGATAAATGGTGACTCAAACTTAAGTGTTGAAATCAGTAATGTAATTAAATGGTTCATAATTAACCTCAAATTTTCATGCTTAGAAACTGAATTATTTAAGATAAAAAAAGGGAGAGATATATCAGTAGTAGTAGTAGTAGTAGCAGTAGTAAATATGTAAATAAGTAAATGTCTGTCACCGACATTACCAGTATTCAGAAGTCCTTCCCTCTCAGTTGTTCTTGAATTGTATATATATATATATATATATATATATATACATCATCCACCTCATCATTATTATCATCCTTTAGCATCCGGTTTCCATACTAGCATGGGTTGGACAGTTTGACCAGAGCTGGTCAGCTGGAGAGCTGCACCAGGCTCCAGTCTGATTTGGTATAGTTTCAATGGTTGGACGCCCTTCCTAAGGCAAATGAGGAGTGCTGGGCACCTTTATGTGGCACTGACTCAAGCGCTTTTTATGTGGAACCATCACAGGACTGTTGCAGGCCCATCCTCTTCACCAGGGGGAAGGCAGCCTTAACACTTTTGTTATGGAGGTTGGGTCTTCTTGAGTACAGCAAGGCACCAGGTATCTCAGTCCGTCATCATCTCATCTGAAAGAGGTTCTCAACATGGGTGGTACCACCCCCACAAGCGGGACTCTGGGTATGTCAAAGATGGCATTAAGCTTTAGGGAGTGGTGACGTAACATAATTAACATGTCAAATTTTACCTATTGTAGTAATGATAAAACTTGTAATAATCATTAAAATAAAATGAGATCTCATCAGACACAGGAAATTCATTAACTTGCAATATATAAAATAAACTTACAACTTTTGTCTGTATTAATTTATCATTTCACTATTAAAAACTTATACAATCCATTTTCAGAGTAAAATTTATAAATCATCATTCATACTAAGTTTATTCACAATACCTCACTCGTCACTAAAGTGGGCACTAGGCATAACAACTGCTTAAAAGGGAAGTGGGCTACAAAAATAAATGTTAAGAACTACTGCTCTACAACATGTATTAAGCACTCCTTTCTAATTTGCTAAACATTAGGCAATGTGCATGTGTGTGTATATTTGCATATTTATATGTATATTACACACACACACACACACACACTTGTATTTTTCTACTTGTTTCGGTCATTAAACTGCAGTCAAGCTGAGGCTCTGACTTGAAGGATTTAGTCAAAAGAGATTTCTCCAGTATTTATTTTAAGTTTGGTATTTATTTGTCAGACATTTTTATTTTTGTTTTTGCTGAACCGCTAAGCTATAGAGATGTAAACAGATAACGCATTTTGTCAAGCAGTTCCACTTTCCCATGCTTGCATTGGATTAGATAGAATTTGTTGTGGTAGATTTTCTACGACTAGCGGCTTTTCTTGTTTCCAATCCACACTTGTTTCAAAGCTAGGCAACATTTCCCTGTGAACTAGATATGTTTTCATGGAAGACTGGAAACAAATGTCATACACTGTTAGTATGACAGTGACTTTTCTTTACAACTGTCAGTTGATGTCCAGATGAGGAGTCACCAATAAACACACACACACACACATACTCTCTCTCTCTCTCTCACACACACACATGCATGAGCAGCTTCTTTCAGTTTCTATCTGTCAAATCCACTCACAAGGCTTTGGTCAACCTAAGACTTTCATAGGAGACACTTGCCCAAGGTGCCATATGCAGTGGGACTGAGCCCAAGTCTCCATGTTTGGGAAGCAAACTTCTTAACCACACAGCCATACCTGTGCATATATATATATATTACATATATATATGTATAGATGGAGATGGATAGATAGATAAATAGACAGACAGATAGATAGATACATAGATATATACATACATACACACACACACAAATAGATAGTGTGTACTGGGTGCTTTTATCATTCCACTTGCACTATTGAGCTACATGTTGCTCTCAGCAGTACTGGTGCCACAAAAGAAAATCCATTACACACTGTAAAGTGGTTGGCATTAGGATGAGCATCCAGCAGTAGAAACCATGCCAAAACAGACGCTGGAATATGATGCAGTCCTTCACTCATTGGATCCTTGTTAAACTGTCCAACACATGCCAGAATAGAACATGAATGTTAAATGATGATGACAGTGACTTCAAAGTTACAGCTTGCTCATCTTCATTGGACAGTGTGATGAAAGTGAGAAGCTATGCGACTTCAAAGTCACTATCAACCTTTCCATTATAAAAGTACTCTACTAAAAAGTATTTAGTAATCGTATATATTTATTCTACTAAAAAGTATTTAGTAATCGTACAGTTTAATGTTAAATTGTTTTTATACATAATTTGACATAAAAACAAACATTGATAAATACATCATCATTGTCGTCATTGTTTAACGTCCACTTTCCATGCTGGTATGGGTTGGATGGTTTGACTGAGGACTGGCAAGCCAGAAGGCTGTACCAGGCTCCAATCTGATCTGGAAAAGTTTCTACAGCTGGATGCCCTTCCTAATGCCAACCACTCCAAGAGTGTAGTGGGTGATTTTTACATGCCACCAGCATGAGGGCCAGTCAGGTGGTACTGGCATCGACCATGCTTGAAAGGTGCTTTTTACATGCCACCGGCATGGGAGCCAGTCAGGCAGCATTGGCAATGACCGAGCTCGATTGATGCTTTTTACATGCTATCAGCACAGGTGCCAGACTACATGCATAAATAGTGTGTGTGTGTGTATGTGTCTGTGTGTGGGTGGGTGGGTGTGTTAGTGTGTGTGTGTGTATATATATATATATATATATATATATATATATTTTGTTGTTATGTTAAACTGTCGTATGTCCAAATTTGTCCAGATGCGTTTTTTCCAATATTTATTTTTGCTTGCAATAGCCAGTTCTTTTGGTCAAACTATCGTATCTTCAGATGCTAAGACATCAAGAATTGTAAAAGTGTAGAACAACGCTTAAGCTATGGAGTGGCAAAACTATTATTTCGTTTTCTGAAAAAGCAACATTTTGGACTTATGACAGTTTTGCATAATAACAACAACAACAACAACAACAAAACACACACACACACACACACACACTCATGAATATGTATATATAGAAATGTAGAAAAGAATCAAACTGAGGAACTAAGTTATGCAATTAACAAAAATGAGTTACAGTGCAGCTAATTAGAAAGTCAATTAGTTTAGATGAGAGCTTGTAACTATACAAATAAACTAAAGCTAATTATAAGCAGCAAGCAGAAACAGTGATCTCTGCATATGCACCATAACTAGGACTTGCAAATGAATAAAGGACTGTTTCTATGAAGTCTTTCTTGCAGACAACCTCATTAACAGACAACAGTGACCTCGTTCTCATAGCTGATCATTATAATACAAGGCTCTTTAAGTTCCATGGTGCAAATGACCCAACAATTTGAAACACTAACTTCAGGAAATTTGGCTACCCATTAATCACCTAAAATTCAGTCAAACATAAAAGCCAGATATATTTCATACACATCAGAAAACAAAATAAATAAGTGGTTGCGAATGCTAAATTTTTAACTAGTAAAGAATTTCAGACTGACAATTATATCAGAGTAAGGGCTTGATAGACTCTGAGACCTAAGACAGTTTGAAGAAGGAATGAAATCTGAAATTTCCTTCATCAAGACACTGCTTCAAAGTACTTGGTGTGAAGATGGAGGATGAGACAGAGGGCTTCATATGTAAGAAGAGTACAGAAGCAATTAGCAGCAAAAGTACATATAAATTCTTTGAGTGTTCAGTGAGTTTCCTAGAAGTAACTGATAGCTTCTGTAACTTAGGTGACCTAGTTAGAGCTTAGTATCCAGAGTAAGAAAATGTTGGTAAAAGCTGAGTTCTTCAACTGTCAACAAAGGGAAGTGTCTCTCTGACAGAAGGGCAGATTGTATGATGCTTAAGTATGAAATGTGATTTTGCATGGTAGAGAAGCATAGTTATTTAATGGAGATGGTGGAAAGAAATGAAGCTAGCATGCTCTGCTGGATGTATAATGTTAGTGTACATGAAGGACATGGCAGAGTACAAATAAGCTGAGAAAAAAAGTAGGTGCTATAGGAATCAAGTATAGTGTGTAAGAAAGAAAACTGAGCTATTGCACATGACAGGATGGTAAATTGGTGAAGAAGTGCCAAGTAACTCAAGTGGATAGAATATGAGAGAGGAAGACATGATGAAAGCTGATATCAGGATTCAGAACCTCATGAAAGAAATGACAAAGGACCACAAGTGAAGAGACACTGTTGGAAAAGATCTGTAGGTGTGTGTGTGTATGTGTGTATGTATATATATATATATATATATATATATCATCATCATCATCATCATCGTTTAACGTCCGCTTTCCATGTTAGCACATAGGTTGGACGATTTGACTGAGGACTGGTGAACCGGATGGCTGCACCAGGCTCCAATCTGATCTGGCAGACTTTCTACAGCTGGATGCCCTTCCTAACGCCAACCACTCCGAGAGTGTAGCGGGTGCTTTTACATGCCACCAGCACGACGGCCAGTCAGGCGGTACTGGCAACGGCCACTCTCAAAATGGTGTATTTTACATGCCACCTGCACAAGAGCCAGTCCAGCGGCACTGGCAACGACCTCGTTCGAATGTTTTCTAATGTGCCATTGGCACAAGTGCCAGTAAGGCTATAGTAGAAGACACTTGCCCAAGGTGCCACGCAGTGTGACTGAACCCGGAACCATGTTGGTTCGTAAGCAAGCTACTTACCACACAGCCACTCCTACAATACTAATAATTGATGAAGGAAACAGAACCAAAATACAGCAGGCAAGAACACCATGCCTAGTATATCTCAGTATATCTAGCAGGACATTCCCTTCTTTATGCATATACTTGATGTGACATAAACTGCACAGATTGATGCAACACAATTAGATGCACAAAATCCTACCCATAATGGACAGTTGAAGAATGAGTCAAAAAGATCACCATACTGAATAAAGACTAGCGCTAAATCTATCGTCCGTTTCCTACATCTATTATGATATGTGTATATATATATATATATATATATATTACTATATATATATGTATGTATGTATGTATGTATGTATATGTGTGTGTGTGTGCATATACATGT
>NC_068997.1:42402472-42404996 GCF_001194135.2 Octopus bimaculoides
CTGAGCGTGACCGTTGCCAGTACCGCCTGACTGGCCTTGTAGGGCTTTCGAGCAAGATCATTGCCAGTGCCCCTGGACTGGCTCTTGTGCGGGTGGCACATAAAAGACACCATTTCGAGCGTGGCCGTTTTCGTGCGGGTGACACGTAAAAGCACCCACTACACTCTCTGAGTGGTTGGCGTTAGGAAGGGCATCCAGCTGTAGAAACTCTGCCAAATTAGATTGGAGCCTGGTGTAGCCATCCGGTTGCACCAGTCCTCAGTCAAATCGTCCAACCCATGCTAGCATGGAAAGCGGACGTTAAACAATGATGATGATGATGATGATATACAGGCGCAGTGAATAAATTAACGTCTGAATTATGCAAAAATGAAAATAACACTGACATCTCATTTTGACAGATATATTTACCAAAATTACATAAAAATATCTCGAAATACTAAATTTATTCAATAAAATCGCCATTAGTTTCAACCACAGCCTTCAGACAACTTCAAAATCTCCTGAAACTTTTCTGACTGGTTTCCTTGTTTAAGTTGGTGAATGCTGCGATAATTCTTGCCTTCAGTTCATCTTTGGTGTTACAAGGAGTTTTGTTAGTCTCTCGTTCAACTGTGCCCCCACACATAATAATCAAGGAGGTTGCAGTGTGACACATGTAAGGGACTAGGATGGCCCTTTAAATTATGTAATAGTTAACCTAGTAAGCTTATCATGCACACACACACACACACACACATACACACACACACGTACATACATGATGATTTGCAGCACTTGAGAAGACACATCAAGCTAAGTGAAATTGTGGCTAGTGCTGGTGACATGTATGATAGAAGGCACCCATCCTGGTGACATGCAAGAAGCACCCATGCCGGAGACACATAAGAGACACCCAGTACATTTTGTAAAGTGCTTAGCATCAGGAAGAGCATTCAGCCATAGAAACCAAGCCAAAACAGATGACTAGAACCTGGTGCTACTCTCTGGATTACTGGGTCCAGTTAAACTGTCTAACCCATGCCAGCATAGAAAACAGACATGAAATGATGGTGATGATGATATGAATGTACGTATATATATACATATATATACATGTACATTTAAGTGTATGTATATATATATATATATATATATATATATATATATATATATATATATATATATATATATATATATATATATATATATATATACCGGAGTAAGCACATGAAATGTGCATCGTTATCCTTCCTCCATTTCTAACAAAACTGTCCGATGAACGGGAACGTGAAACTCAGACTAACGGTTTTTTTGTTATATTTCTGCTGCTTTTAAATAAAGTATATATATATATATATATATCTGAGGTGACTCCAGGTCATCAGCGTCAGTTGGGTTCATTACAGATTTCGTATAAGACACATGCCTGCTTGAAGAATTTCACATTTTTCCACAATATTTCTAGCCCCAAATGACATTTCTTAGATCTACCACTATGCATTTCTCCATTACTGTATTATTTAATAATTATGTGCTAATGAATGTGTATGATCTCATCACCTGATTGCAATATTGTGGGTTTGATTGATGGAGCCAGCAAAGCATTATAGCCTTGAGCAAAATACTTTATTTCACATTTCTCCAGTCCATACAGCTGAAAAATTAGTACTTGTCTAGTGGTAGTATAGTCCTCTCTCTCCTTCCAGCTGTCGTATCCTGGATGTTTTGTTGGATCAAGGATGTGAAAGTTGAGAGAATGTCAAATGTCAGTGTTTGTTCATGACTACATGGTTAATTAAAGCACACAGCAAAAATATAGCATATACTACCTAGTCATACACGTTTGTGAGTGACAGCAGTAGTTTCAACTTATGACAAAGCAAAAGTAATCAAGTATTTTACAGAAGTTATGCTTGTTATTATTATTTTCAGCAATCTGCTTTCTTTTGTAGTTGTGAAGACAAGGTTTTCAAGTTAACTGTCGTAAAGCAAATACCATTGAATTTGCTTTGCTTATAGATATTAACAATGAAGTAAGTGGATGGTCTTACGAATTGATAAATTATGTTAAGTTAATATAATATAAAGAAAGTTGTCAATAATGCAGATCATATAAGGTGAGAAAATCTCAAACTTTCAATCAATATCTTTTTCTGTTAGTAAAGTTCAGTGATGCAACAAGGGTTGTTAATGAGAAAATATATTTAACTAGCAGAAATACCCGGCTTTGCCCGGGTTAAAGAGAATAATGAAATCTAAAAACGCTGTCTAGACTACGCAACCCTCAACTGTTAGTAGCTACGATACCATATTTCTACATTAATAACTCTCCAATCCATGCCAGCATGGAACATAGACATTAAGTGGAATGCCAGTCTCTCATCTAGGAGGGCCTTGAAATCAATGTTACCAACTGGGGACTATGTGTGTCGTAGTGATAATAAAAAGACCCAAAGGAGGTCTGCAACGAAATAATTTTACTCAACATTTTGCAAGTGAATCAGTGGAGGCAAAGATGCGTCTCATTTACTTGACAATTTAT
>NC_068997.1:42405546-42412077 GCF_001194135.2 Octopus bimaculoides
TAGTAGAATAGTTTCATTTTTAAAGTGAAAGTATTTGACATGAGTGTTTTTGTTTCACTTTTGACACGTAATACTTAAATAGTGGAGGAGATATTATGTTGCTGTGGGCTCGAACTCTGCAAGAAGTTAAAATTTTTTTTGACTAAAACACAACTGGAACCCTAAGTAAGGCATCTGTAAAATTTGAATGAAATTGGTTGCGTAGTTCTCGAGTTTTAGGGATTCACACAGACAGACAGACAGACAGACAAACAGACACACATTCTCATTTTTATATATATAGATTTTCTTACAGAAAGAGTAATATAGCATCTGGTGTACATGACTTGTTGATTGTAGCTAATGTCTTTTTGCAGCTGCCTGGACTAAAGTTAAAAGAGTGTCCCAGTTCTTTCCCATTATCACAATGATATGTCTTTATCCATAATCCAGTCTTGCCCTGCCTAAGGAACAAGCAACATGGGAAATCTCCAGAGTAACAGACCAATGCTTAAGCATTGTCCATGTTCCCTGCTGGCATAGGTTGGACCAATATCTATACATATATAGTGTGAATGTGTGTGTATGTATGTGAGTGTTTGTGAATGTGTGTATCATTATTATCATCATCATCATCAACATCATTCAACAGCCATACTCCATGCTGGCATGGGTTAGTCAGTTTAACAGGATCTGATTGATCTCAAGATTGTATTGTACTCCAATATCTGCTTATTGCAGGGCTTTTACAGTTGGATGCTTTCCTAATACCAACCACTTTACAGTATGTATTGGGTGCATTTTTCATGGCACAGCACCAATGATGTCACCAGGAAGTCTGCAAGATTAAGATCCCCTTTGACAGAGTGGGACTACAGAAGAGAGGAAGGTAGCTTTATGCTATGGAACAAGGGGTTCAAAGTGAGAGAGAAGGGGGGAGAATAAAACAGCTTTCTTGTTGTAGAGGAGCTACATGACTAGTGATATAAATAAGAGTGTATTTTGCACCAAAATCCAATATGAGAGTTTCTCTCATGACATCTACCACAGTATAGTTTGTTCTAACAGAACATTCACGTTTAAGTGGTGATAAATATTACCTCATGGTATAATAAATATTTTTTAACAAGCTCACTGGTTGATCACAACACCAACACCTGTTCTGAGAGTGTCCATCCCTGACAAGACCAAGGAAGGTTGAAATGGCATGATCTAATGGGGCTGGTGGGGATTATCTCCCTGTTAGTGATATAAGCATTTTGGACCAAAAAGCCAATAAGAGAGTTTCTCTCGTGGTAACTACCACAGTATAGTTTGTTCTAATAGAACATCCACGTTTAAGTGGAGATAAATATTACCTCTTGGTATTAATACTGCCTCTGTTGCTAACATACATGTTTTTAACAAGCTCCCTGGCTATTCATGACACCAGTGCCTGTTTTGGAACTGTTATTCTATATATCTCTGGCAGAAGTGTGATAGGGGACGGGAGAACAGGAAGTGTGAGTGGGTAGAGTTTGTCAGAGTGTATGGGGGAGTGAAAGCTGGTTAGAGGTAGGGAATCGGTGAGAAAGTGAATATTATGAAGGACAAGAGGAGTGATATACAGAAGAAGGGAAAGTAGGTGACAACTGGAAATTGGGCTGATTTGAGGAGTGACCAATGTCATATGAATTAGGAGGAAGGTAAGTAAGAGGAGAATGGCTGATGATGCAGTAAAAGTGGGGTGGGGTAGGGTGGAGAGCAGCAGACTACTACTACTAATAATAATGACAGGGGTAGAAAGAAAGAAGACGGGAGAAAAGGAGAGAAAGAGAGAGAGATGACATGTGGTTAGGGTGATTGAAAAAGTGTGGGATAGGCATAATGAATGGAGGGAGGGGGAGATGTATGATGGTGGAGGAGAGATAATTTGGTGGCTCAGGAGTGTGATCACTGTAAAACGTGGGTTGAGGGAAAAGCGTAAACAAAACAAGACTTGTTTTGTTTACGCTTTTCCCTCCGGTTTTTTGTTCTATGTGTGCCATAAATATCGCCATCCGTTTTAGAGAAAAATTTGTAGTTTAGAATCAGTAGTTCTTTGACTGCTATTTCTAAATTTTCAGTATGTTGGAGAAGCAACTCAATTGCTAATCCCTGTATATTTATGATTATATATATATATATATATATATATATATATATATAAGTGAAGGTAATTAACAAAAAAAACTTGCATGTCAACAGCCACTCAGGCATGACAGAGAAGTGACATGAATGAAGGAATGTCATTATACATGTACACATGTTGCATATAAATCAGGTTATCTAACTCACACACACACACACACACAAAACCTGACTCCTATGTGACATTTATACATATATAAACCACATTTATTCATTTATGTCACTTCCGTCATAGGTGAGTGATTGTTGATATGAAAGGTTTATACTTTTTAATAACCTGAGTGCTATATTTTAAGTGCAGGTGGCACGTAAAATGCACCATTTTGAGCGTGGCCGTTGCCAGTACACATACATAACATACATGCATGCACGCACACACACATACATACATACATACACACACATACATACACACATACATACAGGCGGCGAGCTGGCAGAAACGTTAGCATGGGCGAAATGCTTAACGGTATTTCGTCTGCCGCTACGTTCTGAGTTCAAATTATGCCGAGGTCGACTTTGCCTTTCATCCTTTCGGGGTCGATTAAATAAGTACCAGTTACGCACTGGGGTCGGTATTATCGACTTAATCCGTTTGTCTGTCCTTGTTTGTCCCCTCTGTGTGTAGCCCCTTGTGGGTAGTAAAGAAATAACACACATACATACACTCACATGCATGCACACACACATGCATACACTCACACGCACACACACATGCACAGAAACACACACATGCACACACACACATGCACACACATGCACACACATACATACACACACAAACAGGCGTGCACGTACACATACACACACACACATAGAAAAGAAATGGATAGCTCAAAACGTCACCACACATGTTTCAATACATTATTTGATGGCAACTGTATTGTTTATTACAGGAAATCAACCGCTCATCAAAAATTCTCTTAACCATAAAATCCTACATCTCATAAGGATATAGCCTTTTGACCTCCCTCTTTTTAGTATATTCATACATTAACTTAGTTGTCTTCGCAGTTATGGTGTTTGATTAGACACAAGTTTTAATATCTCCATCTCAGTTTGAAAATCCCTATTTTAGTCAGCTTGTTCAGAGGATTTTTTATCTTCATAGATTTATTGCATTTTGCTGAATGAGAGCTGGATATCACCTGAAGAAGGGGTTTACACAACAATGCATATTTATATGCTGTTGTATAATATGTTACGTTATGTATTTTGCATTGGTAATGACAATAGGTGGAGAATTAGGGTGATGGAATGGACACCAAGACACTGGTCAAGATTAAGAGGTTGACCAAAGACAATATGGTGAGATAATCTCACTTGCTACATGGTGATGACTGGTCAGAGACAGACAGTGGTAGAAAGAGTCCAGAGAGGGGCTTCTCCTTCAGGAATGATGAAGCCCTGGATAGGGAATAAGTAGCCATGTTACTGAAATGTGTGTAGGGATGTTTTGAGCTATTCACACCTTTTGTTTTCTAAAATATACTCTGTGTAATAATAAGCACCAATTATACCTTTGATACATACACAGATTTCCAGGATACTTGGGGCTATTGAACAACTCATTAACTCTGTATGGACCGCTGTCCCGTCCAGCACATAGAATATGTTAAATTGTTTTGAATTTGGAAATAAGGACATCAAGAACTATAATATTACTTAATAGACAGTCCCCAATAAAATGTGCCATAGAATTAGAGAATTATCAGGATGAACAAAATACAATTCCAATATACCATATACTCTAGCCTACATAACAACACAAACTCAAGGGATACAGAAACATACAATATTATCCATCAAAACATTCCATTACTGAAGCAAGACCCATGGATGAAAAATGCATTTGAAATATTCAAAATAATTAAAAGCAAAAGACAACTAAAATCCATGAAGAAATTATTGATCCATGCCAAATTGCCTTCCCAAAACACAACTCCAGTAGGTAAAAAGTGTAGTTGCCCTAACTACAAAACCTGCATCAACCTTATACAAGACATCAGCCTACAAATTCAGATCAGGACATATCTTCACTGCAAAAAGAAATCACTTCACCAGCTCATCAACAAATGTAATATCTACTGTTAAATGTAAAGGTTGTAAGGAAGATTATGTAGGGCAAACAAAACTTTGAGAACCAAATTCACTATCCATAAGTAATAAATACAATGGTAGACAGGTTTTTCTAAACACTTAGACATTTATGCAACAAAGAGAAACATGAAATTCTTAATCTTCTCACTTTATCTTTGTTCCTATATAACAACAGATGACATTCAGATAAATAAAGAAAATATGTTTTTTAAACAATATAAACACAACCTAATAAGCTACAGCAACATATTGAATAAGCATGGTCACAAATCCCTAAAATTTGAAATCCTAAAGCCTTGTTTGGAAATCTCCAATGAAATCTTTCTCAGGAAAAAAAAAAATCAACATCCATCCCCAAAAAACCCCTAAAAAAACAAAAGAAAAAACCCCAAATTTCCAGATTATACTGACTTCATCAAAGGATATATTAATAGCCTTGTTTGGACAGAACTGCTAAGCCATTTGACATCAGCATTATAATGCTTAAAATTTAATAATGCAACATGGCGTTAAGGAATCTTTAGAAGAACTGTCACACAAAACATGTGATAAGATTTTCCATATTCCATTACTTTTGAAACTTAAAATATATTTGTGAAACCAGTTTGGTAATTGTATACTCTCTTTTACTCTTTTACTTGTTTCACTCATTTGACTGTGGCCATGCTGGAGCACCGCCTTTAGTCAAGCAAATCGACCCCAGGACTTATTCTTTGTAAGCCTAGTACTTATTCTATCGGTCTCTTTTACTGAACCGCTAAGTGACAGGGACGTAAACACACCAGCATCAGTTGTCAAGCGATGTTGGGGGGACAAACACAGACACACAAACATATACACACACATACATACATATATATATATATATATATATATATATATATATATATATATATACGACAAGCTTCTTTCAGTTTCCAACTACCAAATCCACTCACAAGGCTTTGGTCGTCCTGAGGCTATAGTAGAAGACACTTGCCGAAGGTGCCACGCAGTGGGACTGAACCCAGAACCATGTGGTTGGTAAGCAAGCTACTTAGCACACAGCCACTCCTGTAATTTTCATGAAATAAATTTTTTTAAATTGCATTTTCAGCACTTTTCTTTTCTTTATACTTCTTACTCATGTGGAAAACTGCATTTTCCTCTCTTTCTGTGTGTGTGAGAGAGAGAGAGATGGGGAGGGAAAGAGAGAGAGAGAGAGAGAGGGGAGAGAGAGAGGGGAGAGAGAGGGAAAGAGAGACAGAGAGCTCACCTTATTAAATGTTTGTGTGTCTTTATTTCCGAGTGTGCAAAGGTGTAAGTGGGAGGAGAAAATAATGTGTTTGTTTTGATTTGCTACAATAGCCAAACAGCATAGCAAAGAGTGTCATACAGTGTGACTCAAAATTATGAG
Source organism: Octopus bimaculoides (assembly GCF_001194135.2). Lineage (NCBI taxonomy): Eukaryota > Metazoa > Mollusca > Cephalopoda > Octopoda > Octopodidae > Octopus > Octopus bimaculoides. Next base: position 42,411,191 of record NC_068997.1, read on the forward strand.
TGTGTACTGACATAGGTCATGACTTTGGAAATTTAGAGGTCAAAGTAAAAAAAGGGGGGAAAGAGAAAGAGCTGACTATGCTTCACAAGGTGAAGGCAGGGGTCTTATAATTTGTAGAAGTAGAACTTGTGCAGTAATGGTGGTGATGGTAAGGCTGTTGATTATGTTGTGTGGCTATTTTCATGTTAATACGGAGATTTGTTTTGAGGGTGGGAGTGGAGTGTCACCACTCCTAACCAATTATTTCATTTATATGACATAAGTATCTTGCATATGTAGATGGATATATATATTTGTGCATGTATGTGTGTGCGAGCGTGTTTGCATTTATTCCTATAGTCCAATATGTATACACACACACACACACACACACACACACACACACACACACACACATATAGTTGACTCCAGAAGTCTCTTACACTCATGCAAACACACACATACACACACACACACACATATACTTGACTCCAGAAGTCTCTTACACTCATGCAAACACACACACACACACACACACACACCTTCTGAAGTCAAATATCTTATAGTTACATTGTGTCAGCTGCTATTTATTTTACTGTGTTACACATCCTACTTTTGTGCATATCTTGGTTGCTTACTGATAAATGAGTACAAAGAACTCTCACACACACACACACACACACACACACACACATATATATACATGCATACATTCGTGCACATATACATACAGACACATGCATGCACATATACATATTTGAAAAAGATACATATAGCTCAATAGAGAGACAAATAAATAGAGAGAGAGATTATTTATATCTGTCTATTTGTTTTTATGTCTATCTGTTTCTTTATCTCTCAATATATATGTATGTATATATATATATATATATATATATATATATATA
>NC_068997.1:42412087-42412401 GCF_001194135.2 Octopus bimaculoides
ATATATATATATATATATATATATATATATATATATATAACAAATTCAAAAGGATATAGTGAACAAATATCCTAGTTGGTCAAACAACTTTATAACATCCTCATACCATTGCATTATTGAACATAAAACAACAGGGTATCCAACATATAAATCCCCAAAGTATAAATATATATGTGTATATGCTTCTGTGTCTGTCCCTGCAACATCGCTTGACAACCGATTCTGGTGTGTTTACATCCCCATCAATTAGCGGTTCGGCAAGAGAGAGACTGATAGAATATGTACTAGGCTTACAAAGAATAAGTCCTGGAGTC
>NC_068997.1:42412501-42425402 GCF_001194135.2 Octopus bimaculoides
TGTGTGTGTGTGAATTGAAGAGAAACAACTTTTTTTGTTCTGATGACAACCTCTTCGGCAAGCCTTAAAGAGATACTTTCCATCAATGAACACCAAACACATTCATGCTTGCATGTGCACGTGCTCACACACACAGGTATGTGTACATACAGACAATATAGTTATGAAATTGTTCTCCACCTAATTCTCCCAAGAAACAAGATACAGTGAACCATTTCTCAGACAATTTTTTTCTCTTTCTTTTATGTGTCTTTTTTTTCCTTTTTTCATTCATACAAATACTTTTTTTTTTCCATAGTTGTTCATACTTCACATCTTTTTTCCATTATTAGCTTTTTTTTTCCTTACTTTCTTTTTTCTTTGTCTAAACAAGTAATCAAATAAACATTTGCACATTTCTCCACAAATGCAACTGTCATGACAGGACAAAGGGAGAGGGAGAGATGTAATATGTTAATGCATGTATATGCACACACACACACATATTCAGACGAGGTGAAGGGGAGTTTAGGGGGAAAAAAAAAACACAAATAACAACCAACTCTGCATTGGTATTAGGGATCTCCGGAGAATTTTTCAACCACTTCTTGAATTTTCTTCACACACTCAGCACTAACATTCATCAAGTCAAATTTGAAAAATCCCTTCTCCACCAAACAGTTAGTGTCCTCAGCTGCCAAACAGGCAACTTTTTGAACCAAGTCCCTGTCTTTTGAAGAATTCACAACATTCATTATGCCACAGAGTATTCTCACAGTGAAACCGTTTGGTGAGATTTCCTCCAGCTCCTCCTGTGTAAGATCTTCCTGTTCAGATAAGGAATCTCCAATTACTTGTTCTTTGCTATCCCTATCTGGAGACTCTTCAGAACTGAGTCTAGCAGTGTTTTTGTCTTTAGTGCTGCTCATTCGTGACTTTTCTTTATCACTGCTCTCTGAGTGATCAGCTACGTTTGGTTCAGTTTTCACGACTGGCTTATTGTTACTAGATTTTACACTTTCAATATCCTTCTTCAAACTTCGGCTATCGGTAAGACCAGTTTCTATTTTCTCTTTCTTCACAATAGATTTGCCAGTTTTATCCCTAAATTCCTTACTTTTAGAGTCCTTTTCTTTAATATCTTTCATTTTCATATCTTTCGATGACTTAATGTCTTTGGTTGCTTTCAAATTGTCCTTAGACAGTTTGTCATATTTCTTGTCTTTGGAAACATTTTCTGAAGCTACTGGATTGTCTCGACTAATTTCCGGAGACTTCATTTCTTTCTCTTCCTTAGAGTGTTTAAGATCTTTACCTTCCTTCGGAGATTTCACACTGTCTTTGGGAGTTTCTTTGGAATCTTTTGGTGATTTCGTATTTTTGCTCTCTTTTGCTGATTTATCCTTCATTTCTTTTGGTGATTTCATCCCTTTTCCATCTCTGGGAGTTTTATTTTCTTTGCCATCTTTCAGAATCTTACCATCTTTATTCTCTTTCAGACTTTTACTCTCTTTGCTCTCTTTACTGCGGTTATCCTTGCCAATTTCTTTAGCCTTAGCATCTTTCTCTTTGCTACTCTTATCTTTTTCCTCTTTGTGAGATTTCATTTTCTCTTTATTCTCTTTCTTAATCTTATCCTTAGACTCCAGATTCAACTTCATCTCCTTCCCTTTCACATCTTTCCCATCTCGATCCTTGTTCTCTTTCACTTTCTTCTCTTCCCGTGAACTCTTCTCCTTCTCTTTACCATCTTTCTTTGATCGATCTTTCTCTTTTTTACTTTCCTTCTCTTTACTCTCTTTCTTCTCCTCCTTTGTGTGATCTTTCGAACCTTCTTTCTTGTCTTCTTTCTGAGATTTTGTTTTTTTGTTCTCACCATCATAGTCAGAGCTGCCTGGAGCCGACTTTCTCTTCTCACTGGAACCTGTGTCACCCTTAGACTTAGAACTTGACTTGTGGGAACTTGAGGATTTGCTCACTGACTTGTTTGACGATGAATCTTTGTGGCTCTCTGGTGAAGTTAACACTGAACTGCTGCATGAGTTGAATGGATGGTCATCATCATAATCATCACCAGCCTCATATGATGACAATAGTTTCGATGATTTCATACAATCTGTAGTTGATGGTGAACTGGGGTTACTTAGGTCACTGAAATCAGTCAAGCTGCTGGCCTTTTCACTTTTGATCTGCTGACTTTTAAAACTTTCTTCCTTGCTGCTCACTGGTAGAAGTTTCTCTTTCTCACCCTTCTTGTCCCTTTCCTTCCCCGTGTACAGCTTGTCTTTACTCCGGTGTTTCTTGTCTTTTTCTTTGTTTTTCTGTCGGTCTTTATGCTTATCTTTCGACTTCTCCTTCGACGAAGTCTCTTTACTGTCATTATGTTTCTCTTTAACTTTGCCTTCTCCCAGGTTAATACTGAGTTTAATCTTCTTCCGTTCACCTTCTTCATTACTGGAAGACTCTAAAGGCCGTTTTGATGATTCTTTAGGAGACATTTTATCTTTAATTGACTTAGTTTCTTTTGAAGCAACTCCGCTGGTTATCATCTTTTGCTTCAGTTTAGTCTGAAAATAAAATCAAGAACATGATATACAGCAGATATTTAATAGCCAAATATGTTAGAAACATCCAATGTGTGTGTGTGCGTGCACATGTATATATTTTTTGTTTATTTAGAATTACAAAAAACATGTTAGAAGTGTGTGGGGCATAACATATTTTTTGTCATATATAAATGTGATGACATATCTAGACCTCAAGTTTTCATGCAATCACCTTATGGTCAGCTATATTCATTAACAGATTGTGAAGAAATTAGATCTGCTGACAAGTACAGCCAAATATAACATTGATTGCATGAAACCTTCAGGTCAAGATATACAATCCCAAATACCTCACACACACACATACATACATATATAGTGGTTAGAATGTTAGGCTCATGATTGTGGATTCAATTCTTGGATCTGGCAGCACAGTGTTTTCATTCATTTTACATTGCTCCAGTCAAACAGCTGCAACTGAGCACCAGAGATAGCAACAAACTGGTGTCCTCTTCAAGGAGCTTTTCAGTCCCAATCACTTAAATGCCTTAGGGAATGGGATAAGCTCCAACCTAATAAACCTGAATACATGAAATAGATTTTTACTCTGTGCATGTACACACACACACACACACACAAATATTCAACAGTGAAATGAAGACCAACATTTGTTTTTCAACACATTGCAAAGAAATAATTATCATTAATAAAATCAACAACAATGACTGTAAGTGTTTTGCCATAAAAACTTCCAAACCATCATATTAATATGATGGTGTCATTATTGTTTCAATCTTACCTGTGTTAGTTTTGAACTTGCAGATATGAAGTGCTGCACTGGATATTATTGCTTGTTCTCTCATCTCTGGTTAATAAAGCACTCAACAGTCAGGTAGAAGTGATACCTATTTTGTAGTTAGACAAGCAAACCTAACATGTCTGCTGCCATAACACAATGGCTGCTCAAGTTAATGAGGGAACATATACAATGATTACTTGATGTGCTAGAAATGGCAATTAAATTTCCCTCAAATCATACCCTACCATTCAGAAAACAAAAAAAATGCCATATTGGCTAACATAGTTAAAAGAATACTGCTTGAAATGAGACAGCCATGGATAAAATGCCCTTGACAGATTTGCTCAATTAGGGAAACTTGGGGCTAAACAATACAATGATTGTTTCAGAGTCTTGAAGAATTCAAAGGCAAAATGTATGGCATCAGTTTCTATAAACTTGATGGAGGAATGTGACAGAGTAGTGATGTGCAAACAGCACAAAATACTTGTCTAAATGAGATCGCAGGTTAAAAAAATACATTCTTTGGGGTTTAATGCTGTCTTAAGACATCACCTACCTTAGCAGACCCGTTGGATTTAATTGGTTTCATATCCTGTCTAATGGGTAGAAATTGGGTGGGAGGCGCCGCCTGAAAGCAGAAACACTAAAAAAACTGAGTGTTTACAAGACTCAATTAAGTGGAAGAGGATGGGTATCTCACTGGTTAATAACAGATAGACCAAATAGAGAGGTTTACATCTGGCCGAATTGCTAATGATATACCTGACTGGGGTGAGGTTGGAGGGATGGGAAGGGTCTTTTTGACTATTTGCATCATGCTGACTGTACTGCATTGTGTTCCTGGCAGACTCATAACTACAGGTGGTCCAATTTCCATAGCTGTAAATAAGTACTATATAGAACTGCAGTTTTACCATAACAACATTATATAATTGAAAAAATGTTTCATTAGCATTCCTGGTTGAACAGGGGGAGGGGAATGATAGAAATCCATTCACGTGTATCCATCCTTCAACCACTACAGGTCAGTCATCAGCGATGCCTCAACTATCCAATTTTTATATATATTATATTTTAATTGCTCTAGATCCTCTAGTTTACATGTCATTCTTGGTTACAATGTTTACATCCCCTTTGACACTTTAGCAACTCTTTCATATAAGCCATGGGTATCTCTACAGGGTCACTCAGCCTGTTATATCAATACTGATCTGTGTGTTAAATTGAGATTGACCAACCAGCATTATATCTAACTCTTCCTTCTTTAGTCATGGAAGGTACTCTGAATTCTCTGCTACATATTTAAATTGAGAAAATCACATTTGATAATATAGTCACAGATAAACTCTCTGAAAAGATAGGATGATCATAGCTAGAATGCTTTGTTCATAGGTCTACTTGAGCAGGAGTGATCTGGGACTAGACAGCACTTATTTCTCAATTTAAATATTTAGCAGAGCATCTTCCATGACTAAAGACAGAAGAGGTGGACATGATGCTTGTTGGTCAATCACAGTTTAACAAGGAGATTTGCATTGATTAACTCAAGATCAACCCTTGTTCTAAAACTATTAGTTCGATTAAGTTCAAGATGGACATCAAATGCATCACTTTCACCAGCACAAGAGATACGAGGAATTGTGCCACTTCTTCAAAATAACTAATAAAACAAATCCAAAAGTCACAATGGCCACATAAACCTAGAACACTGATAAAATCCTGAAGTTACTACCTTTCAAAATATCTCATATATCTGTTCTTTTTGCAAATTTTTGAGAACAATGAAATATTCCACATTAAACCTGTGAAGAACCTCTTCTATCCATAGAACAAAATCTTAGCCCTAAACAAACTACACAGAAAGTGAGAAAAGACAAATGCCTTCTTTTTTCTTTGCTTTCCCTTTATTTATACTTACTGCTCCAGCTTTGAATAGTTTCTCTTTGAATTCTTCAGTGGGGTTTTGAAAAGTTAATTTCTCACATCGTGAATTATTGACTGCTGGGCCGCCTAAACCTTGTAGAAACAGATCATACTCAAATCGGATCTTTTTTGGCTCTTCTTTGTTTTTAAAATAAAGTTCCACTGGTAATAAAAAGCCAGCATAACCTGATTCTGTCACCTGGAATGGAGCTTCTTTAACAACTAGAAAAAAAATAATAATCAAATAAAATTAAAAAAAAAAAACAAAAAAAAACGTTTGAATACACTGAAATAAAACAAAGAAATTTACAAACAAATAAATAATATAAAATTTTCTCTGAGAAAGAATATAGTTTCAGAGAAGATATACTGTGCTGAACTATTATAGGAAGGAATTAGTAGACTGTTGAATATAATACAAGTATTTAAAAAAAAAGTGAATTGAGAATGTGGTGACAGACAGAACAAACAAGTAACCAAGCAAGTTCTTAGAAAAGAAACGAAAGTTATAGTTATGGCAGAAACAAAGGAAGAATAGAGCTTAATGTGAAAAGAAGAAATTTGTGTAAATAAGGACAATGCTTGACATAAAACTGACAAGTGATCTGAAATCTGAAGAGGGTAGAAAGTAGTGAAACAAACTTCATTATCATCATCTTTTTATATCTGTTTTCTATGCTGGTATGAATCAGATAGGAGGCGCAATGGCCCAGTGGTTAGGGCAGCGGATTTGCGGTCATAAGATCGCGGTTTCGATTCCCAGACCGGGCGTTGTGAGTGTTTATTGAGCGAAAACACCTAAAGTTCCAAGAGGCTCCGGCAAGGGATGGTGGCGAACCCTGCTGTACTCTTCTACCACAACTTTCTCTCACTCTTACTTCCTGTTTCTGTTGTGCCTGTAATTCCAAGGGCCAGCCTTGTCACACTGTGTCACGCTGAATATCCCCGAGAACTATGTTAAGGGTACACGTGTTTGTGGAGTGCTCAGCCACTTGCACGTTAATTTCACGAGCAGGCTGTTCCGTTGATCGGATCAACTGGAACCCTTGACGTCATAAGCGACGGAGTGCCATCAAACATGACTCAGACAGTTTGATAGGATCTAGAGATCAGAGAACTACATCTTGCTCCAACTCTTCATTTTGCGCTTAATTTCTACAGATGGATGTCCTTCTTCTCCTTTGTTAGATGAGACATCTTGAGATCATTTTTCACTGCCACATCCATAAACCTTCCTTGGTTTCCCTCTTCCACAAGCACCGTTCACTTTTGAACACTATGCACTTGCTTACACAGCTGCCATCTACCCACATCATGTGCCCATACCATCACAATTTCCTCTCTTTACATGCTACTTAATCTACTTATTCTCAGTTTCACTCTCAGTTCAGTTCACTGTTCATGCATGGTATATCTAGTGAAGCAGATTTGTCTCATTTCTTTCTCGTCATTGCAGAGCCTTCACATTTAAGGCCCACGTCTCGCTGCCATGCAGCAACATACTTTGTACACAAGTGTCATACAAGCTGACCCTAACCTTGAAGGAGAAAACCACTGTTGCCAGCAAAGATAAAAACCCCCTGAACTTTCTCAAAACTATTCTTATACATGCTACCAAATTTTCAAAACACTAGTTTGCCTCTGCTGGTAACAAAGAGCCTCTCACACAGAGTGAAAGGAACACTGTATGACACGTGTGCGAACAGCCATGCTACACGGCAATGAAACATGGGCCGTGACTGCTGAGGACATGCGTAAGCTTGCAAGAAATGAAGCTAGTATGCTCCGCTAGATTTATAATGTCAGTGTGCATACACGACAGAGTGTAAGCGCCCTCAGAGAAAAGCTGGACATAAGAAGCATCAGATGCGGTGTGCAAGAGAGACAACTGCACTGGTATGGTCATGTGTAGAGTATGGATGAAGCCAGTTGTGTGAAAAAATCTCACACCCTAGTCCTGTCACAAACAAGTTCTCTAGAGTCAGCACTCTGATAAATGTAACCAGTACATTCTGTAAAGTGGCTTGTGGTATGAAAAAGATCCAGTTATGGAAAATACAAGTGGAACATGAGCTCCACGTGCTGCATTGCAGGTTACCCATCTACAAAGGTAATGATTTCAAATAAAAATCACACCTGTGTAGTTTACGTAGCACATCAAAATGTATACAGCCCACACAGTAGACATAACACTAAAGTAGATTGATTTTGTCTGTTACTGTGAGTGCAAGATTATGTATATCCTAATGACCCAACCAACTCATGCCATTATGGAAACATGGATATAAAAATAAAGATAATGTCATTGAAATGTTCCTAAAACAATGTTGAAGTCTACTTTTATAATATTCAATTTAGTAAGCAGAGAAGGAGCAGTTCCCGTGAATTTGTATTTCTTCCAGAAGAGCGCTGTGAAAAAATATGGCTTTGGACAAAATCAAGGATCTGATCCAAATGCTTGCTACCGAGTGATTCTTTCAAAAAACACCCAAGGACCAGATGGCTGTATTAAACTGTTGAGCCTACAACTCATCTGAAAGTGAAATTGAGTTGTGTATTTGGCAGCATATAAGACATGATTCCATATAAAATTCACCTCTATTTTGCGAAGAAGTTTTGTAGACATTAAAAGGAAATTTTTGGTGTATTTCATTCAGTGAAAGTGATTTTAAGAAGTTCTGAGAAGACATAAGAAGCAGGGCAAATTTTTAATTCATTTTGCAAGGAGAAAAAAAAACACACACACACACACACATTGTATGGCAGTATACATACACACATTTGTTCACATTACATAAATTTTTCTTGACTAGTTTGAGTTGAATGAATATATGCAACTGAGGTATTGTTTTACAGTTGGATGCTCTACCTGACACTAGACCTTACTAGATTTTTGAGTAAAGAATCTCATAATTCACATGACTTTGAAGGTACAAAGCAAGTGGACATGTTATTGATGGGAGTAGTGTCAAAAACAATGTTGCTTGAACACCATGATTTTTGAATAAGTGAGCATAGATGTAAACAAACACACAGTCATACATGCCTGCGTGCACATCCACACACACACAACAAGCTTTTTTTCCAGTTTCTGTCAACCAAATCCAATTAAAAGGCTTTGGTCAGCTTGGGCCTATAGCAGAAGACAACTGCTCAAAGTATCATTGAACATGAAAGCACATGGTTTGGAAGCAAATTTCTTAATCACACACACACACATATACGTTTACTGACTAAATCCAGAGTAATTATGAAGATACAGCTTTGATAAAAATCATTCAACTCAACTTAATGTGGTAAGAAGCTTACTTCCCAACCACATGGTTCTGAGTTCAGTCCTATTGCTTGGTACCTTGGGCAGGTGTCCTGTTATAGCCTCAGGTCTCATGAGTGGGTTTGGTAGATGGAAACTAAAAGAAGCCCATCATGCGGTTCAGCAAAATAGACCAATAGAATAAGTACCAGGCTTAAAAATATAAGTCTCAGGGTCAGTTTGTTCAACTGAAACCCTTCAAAGCAGTGCTGCAGAATGGCTACAGTCAAATGATTGAAATAAGATAAAAGATATATGTACACGTAAATGTTGAACAATGAGAACATGTGCTCAACACTGCATTGGTGGATAAAATATTTTTATTCAGGCATTAAGGTTACCATTGGTTTCATGTTAAAAATATCTTAATATCCTGAGAAAGCATCTTCGATTATAGATTCTAGTTGAGGAGGTTACAGTCACTTAGATAGATCAGTTTTTGACTGGTACTTAATTTTAATAACACACAAGCGAATGTAAGTAGATAGGAATAGATATGTTAAAAATGCACTTTACCTCGTCTTGGCTTCTGAAAACTCTCGTGTAAATGAAAAATAACTTTATCAACAAAATGATGAATGGGACTGTCATTCTGTCCTCGGACAAATACTGTCCAGTCATGAGTGAATCCATTTGGAGTAACTTTCTTCCGTAGACTGGCTTGATGACCAATTTCAACCTTCACCTGGACTAAATTATTCTAGAAAAATGAGAGAGAAAAAATAAGGACATTTGTATAAGTATTAAATTTTGTTCAGGTAAAGACAAATGTCATTAATCAATACGATTTTATGGCTAAAAACAGACATCTTAACAGTGGTGGGCTATGAAACCAAAGACAACTCTAAATTCAACACACAACCACATTTGTGTTACATAAACTGGGTTTCTACCAGGGGAGCAGATGAATCTACAGTTCTCAATAAATGCTAAATCTTTTATAAAAGTGAATGTATTATATGTCCAAGTTTTAGGCCATAGTTATGCCTCACAGTAACACAGTTTTTGCATTGAGACACATGTTTTTAAGGAGTAGGTCATTGACTAATGTAACTTTTTCTAATCTCTGTGATAAACACAAGCAATCAATTGATTATATGAAGACTTCATAAATCATCATCATTTAACATCCATTTTCGATGCCAGTATAGGTTGAACAGTTTGGTAGAATTCAGCAAGCTACAGAGCTGAGCTGAGTTCCGGTATCAGCTTTGGCAGGGTATCTGTGACTGGGCACTCTTCCTAACACCAACCAATTTACAATGCACATTAAGTGTTTTTTGTTTTTTTCCATGCCACCAGCACCAGTGCAGCTGCCAAATAATTTGCAAGACAGAAGAAGAACGAAGAAGAAAGGAAAGGAAAAACACAGTGGAATAAATTGTTTTACCTTAAGGAAGAAGAGAAGTCTAAGAGGAGAACTTTGAGATAGAAAACTTCAAGGAGAGGAAAAAAATATTTAGTAAAGTTGCAAGATAAAAAATGGTGTAAACATTCCTTCCATCAGTAAAGAAGATTCTGCCTGAAATGCTAAACTTTTCTTCTTCATCGCATAAAATTAATTCCACTCTCAGCTATCTGTATTACTATTTGCCAACACTGAATATCTTTGTATTCTACTGTTTTATTATTATTATTATTATTATTATTATTATTATTATTCAGGCAGTGAGCTGGCAAAATTCTTAGAATGCTGGACGAAATGCTGCTAAGCATTTCGTCTGTCTTTACATTCTTAGTTCAAATTCTTGGGGTTGATAAATTAGGTACCAGTGAAACACGGGTCGATGTAATTGACTAGTCCCACTCCCCATCAATTTCAGGCCTTGTGCTTTCTGTAGAAAAGATTACTATTATTATTATTATTTAGTTAAAACAGGAGGTGAGCCAGTGTCTATAGGACCCTTCAGGCTATCCTGGATTAACAAAAAGGATTAGCTTGCTGAGGCTGAAACAGCCGATGCTCAAAACACTGGAGGAGAAAATGAGAGTAAGGAAATTGGTGTTGTTTAGCCATGGGTCAACTTTGAACAAACAGATCTATGAAAAAAAGCATTTCAGTCATGACCACCACTTTATTTTCAGACAAGACAGTGAATCCAGAACTGCAATAAGACGGTAGGATTAGATCTTAGGGAAATTTAACTGATATTTCTACATAGTTAAGCAATCGCACAAAGGTTCCTTGTTCATTCAATGGAGTGGTGGAATTGTTGTTTAATCCCAAGTCAACTCTGATCAAAGGTATTCTAGCCATGACTATCTTGTCATTTTTTTTGTATATCAAGAAATACAGTAGTTGTTGTGTCTTTTTTATTTAGGTAGCGAGATGTGATTTGAAGGAACTTGGCTGTTATTTCAAGTAGGTCAAGTAACCACATAGTCAGGTGTCAGCAATAAGCAGAGTGCAGCCAATAAGCCATAGAGATTCTCTGTGGGCTTTGAATCTTCTCTAAAAAATTTTTCTATTGTTTTTATTCATGGGCCATTGGCAGTTGATGATTTCAAATAGTATTTTGAATCACAATTTGTTTAATTTCAGCTTACATAAGCATTGCCAGTGATGGATACAAACGGATATCTATACATGCATGATATTTATATAATACATATGTGAGACATGGGTAAAGATAGATAAGTGGGCCACTAGAAAAAATTTGCTCGGAGGCTCCCTAATTAACATTTCCAAATAGTTGTAATTGAATGAATGAGATGGACAATTTACAAATTTGCAATCTTAACAGATTGTTGGTGGTTGGCACTCCGTCGCTTATGACGTCAAGGGTTCCAGTTGATCTGATCAACGGAACAGCCTGCTCGTGAAATTAACATGCAAGTGGCTGAGCGCTCCACAGACACGTGTACCCTTAACGTAGTTCTTGGGGATATTCAGCGTGACACAGTGTGACAAGGCTGACCCTTTGAATTACAGGTACAACAGAAACAGGAAGAAAGAGTGAGAGGAAGTTGTGGTGGAAGAGTACAACAGGGTTCGCCACCATCCCCTGCCGGAGCCTCATGGAGCTTTAGGTATTTTCGCTCAATAAACACTCGCAACGCCCGGTCTAGGAATCGAAACCGCGATCCTATGACCATGGGTCCACTGCCCTAACCACTGGGCCATTGCGCCTCCACAATCTTAACAGAAAACTGGGGTGAAAAATGAAAGTGAGAGAGAGGGAGTGAAGGAGAGAGAGAGACAGACAGAAGGGGACAGAAATGTTTCCATTATACTGAATGCAAAAGCAATATATGCTATTAGATATAATATAGAATAATTTGTCTAGTTACTTATTGACATTCTCAGTAACTAACAGTAAAGACTTATGGCATTCAGGAGAAATTGGTTGTTCTGTCACTTAGTGCACTTAATGGCAATTTTAATGTGCACATACACCACAACCTATCCTTTAATACTTTGTGAATCTAACAGGTACATTATTTACATGGCCTTTCTTTTCAATATTTAGAGAGAAAAATGCATATTATTCACAGAAAATGTGAGTCATACACATTTTGCATGTTACATTTTAACAGCTAATATTTTCAACAGCAGCCCACCTATTTTTATGTGACAATAAATTAGCAAAAGTTATTAGGGAGTTGACATGCAGCATTTGTTCTGCAACTTTGCACTCTGATTTCAAATGCCACTGAAGTCAACTCTGCTTTTCATCTTTCTGGGAACAATGAAAATGTGCCAATCCAAGGCTGTGGATTGACAGAACTGATAGAATGCCAGGCAGGATATCTTGCAGTGTCTGTTCCGGCTTTTTGCCTTCTGACAGTAATACCTGTGATGACACTTGTACGAAGATGTACCTGACCAAATGCAGAGCTGTCTTTCCTTTAGATATCATAAATGTCATGGAAAGAATGCCAAAATTAACTGAAACAGTATATTTCATTAGAAGTATGACCAAGAGAGTTAACCTTTCAGCATTTAAGCCAGCCATATCTGGCGCAAATATTCTACTTGTTTTATATTCAAATCAGCCAGATCTGGCCTCTTGCACCGACTCTATAATGTCATTTTAAAAATATACAATCATGTAATCAAAATCTCAAAGCTACAACAAAATGCAGGATTAATTCAAAACAACATTGTTTTTACTTGTTTCAGTCATTAGACTGCAGCCATGTGGGAAGTACCACCTTATAAGGTTTTAGTCAAAGAAATCGACCCCAGGACTTATTCTTTGTAAGTCTAGTACTTACTCTATTGTTCCTTTTCGCTGAACCGCTAAGTTATGGGGACATAAACACACCAGAGCATTAGTTGTGAAGTGATGGTGGGGGGACAAACACACACATATAAATACGTTCTTTATATATATA
>NC_068997.1:42425633-42435874 GCF_001194135.2 Octopus bimaculoides
GAGAGAAAGTTGTGGTGAAAGAGTACAGCAGGGTTTGCCACCATCCCCTGCCGGAGTCTCGTGGAGCTTTAGGTGTTTTCGCTCAATAAACACTCACAACGCCCAGTCAGGGAATCAAAACCATGATCCTATGACCGCAAGTCCACTACCCTAACCACAGGGCCATTGCGCCTCCACACACACACACACATATATATATAGTTTCCGTCTACCAAATCCATTCACAAGGCTTTGGTTGGCCCAAGGCTATAGTAGAAGACACTTGCCCAAAGTACCACACAGTGGGACTGAACCCAGAACCATGTGGTTGGGAAGCTAGCTTCTTACCACACAACCACATCTGTACCTAAGTATTCAGTCATGACAACACTTTATTTTGGGACAAAACAATGAACCCAGGACTGCATTATTTAACTCTTTCGTTACCGTATTTATTTTGAGATGCTCTGTGTTTCTTTCAATTATTTTAAATATAACAAAGAATTTAGTAAAATCACTTAGTTATCATTAAGCTTGTGTTAAGAACATAAATTGTGACTAAGGTTTGGTGAAAAATTTTAATTAAAAACGCTGTTTGTTTTTCGAAGCGCTGAAATGTATGGTAGAACAAGTAGAAAGATAAATTTTATTCAACGCATAGATACTGAATAGTATCGATATAAAGAATAAAACCCTTTTTTCTTTTTAAAAGCAGAAAAATTTGTCGGCAGCCAAGACATTTGTACTACAGAGCCAGTTTCAGCTGGGTTGGTATCGAAAGGGTTAAGATAGTGGGGTTTGATTTTAGGGAAATTTGGCTGCTATTTCTACCAGGTTAAGCAATCACATAGAGGTTCCTTTGTTCATTCACTGGAGTACTGGAGAAGTCAATCCTGGTCAAGCAGACCTATTCATTCGTAGAATAAACAAATATTAAATTGGACAGCATAATCTGAACACTTTGGGGTTAAGGCAGTAGAACAGCTGAGATGGTTGAGCCTTTATACAAAATGTCCTATATTTTGAGTTCAAATTTCACTGCAATATCATTACTTTAGTGATTCTGGAGGGTGTGGGCGTGTTGTTTAGTCCTAGTCAACAAGCCTTAGAGACTCTCTGTGGGTTTTGAATCAAAGCCATAACAACCCATCTCATCCTATTTTCAGACGATGCATTCAAGATTACATTATCCCATGTGTTTTTCCTGTTTTTAGGAGATAAGGTGTGGTATGATAGAATTTGTTTCAACAATCATGTTGATTGTAGATCCAGTGTTGGGGGAAGGGAGAGAAAATAAGTATCAGTCAGATATCAATGTTGTGTGGTAAGAAGCTTGCTTCTCAATCACATGGTTCTGGGTTCAGTCCCACTACTTGGCAACTTGGGCAAGTGTCTTCCACTAAAGCTTTGGGCCAACCAAAGCCTTCTGAGCAGATTTGGTAGACAAAAACTTAAAGAAGCCCATCATGTGTACGTATGTCTTTGTGTCTGTGTTTGTTCCCCATCACTACTTGACAACCAGTGTTGGTGTGTTTACATCCCTCTTGGATATTCACCAATAAGACCAAAGTGAGAATAAGTACCAGGCTTAGCTAAAAAGCAAGCACTGGAGTTGATTCATTTGACTAAAAATTTTTCAAGGCAATGCTCCAGCATGGATATAGTTTAATGATTGAACCAAGTAAAAGATGAAAGATAACCAACTAAAGCCGTTCTCCATATGCATTGGTCTCACATCAAGATTAGTCTTTCTCTCTCTCTCTCTCGCTCTCTCTCTTTTATGTTGGGTACAAAAATAACGTTTGAAAATGCACAGAATACTGACTTCTATTTAGGCTGAATTGTTTGTCAGGCACCATCCACATCACATCTACAAAATGATTGACTTTACAAGCTAGCTTAACACCTGCTTATTGCAAAACATACTGTGTTTGTAACTTCTATGTGGGATTTCAATTCTTAACTATGTCCGTCCTGTCTCTTTACAGATGTGTAGAACTGCATTAGCTAATGTGTTCTCGCAGTGCCACATAAAAGAACTTGTGCAGTGCCACGTAAAAGAAACCAGCATGCACTATAAAGTGGTTGGTTTTAGGAAGGGCATCCAACCGTAGAAAACCATGCCGAATCAGACTGGAACCTGGTGTAACTCCCCAGTTTGCCAGCTCTGGTCAAACCGTCCAACCCATGTCAGCAAGGACAGAGGACGTTAAATGATGATGATGAACTTACGCAGACATCTGCATTAAAATTCACTCTCTAAAATACAACAGGTACTACTACTTCAAAGACTTCACTTACATAATAAACAAACCCAGGCCTTCCATATATTTCTTTGTGAAGCTTTTGATACTTTGATTTGTTTTTTGTTTTTTTATCTTTTAATACTTTGTATGTCAGTACTTTCTTTGAATAGAAGTTTCTTGAAGATTAATGAATAATACTGAGAGAGAGAGAGAAAGAGACAGAACAGTGGTTATGTAAGTGAGAAAATACATCAATATCATATTTTCTTCTTTTCTATAAAGGAGAACAAAAGAGAAGATTGATTTGTTGCAGACACAAGGTTTTAGATTTACAGAGGAGAAAGTAGTGTGAGAAATTACTCTTTGTAGCACTTCTGCTTTATTAGTGACAGAAGTAAAGGTTTATAGCAACTGGAAATAAGATTAGTTTGAAGAGAGAGCTAATGAAAAACCTAAATTTCTGTGCTCTTTATCTCTTTAGCATTCAGATTACTCTATCACATGTAATACTTAATCATACATTATCTCATAGCTTCAAGATTTTGATTGTGATTGTTTATTTTTAGAGTTTTATTGTAAAGTAGGTGCGAGAGGCTGGATCTGACCAGTTTGAACATACAACAAGTAGAATATTTGGGCCAGATATTGTTGGTTTAAATGCTAAAGAGTATTACTACTTAACCTGACACACATATGTATATGAATGACAACACATACAAACCTCAAGCCAATGACACTTAGCCTGCACAAAATAGCAACCAAGTCTCCATCAAATTAAACCCTTCAGAAAAAAAAGTGGGGGAGGAGAGACATTGGATAATGTCATTCAAGGAACACAGTGGTTACAAAAAGTTGGGATAGTCAAGTCTAAAATGCCATTGTTCATAAGACTGCTTGATTAGAGCTAACAGGGAAGTGATGTGGTTGTTTGACCTGCTAGAAATAGTAGCCAAATCCCACTCCCCTCCAGCATATCTTGCCATCTAAAAAAGACTGAAGAACAGAGTGGATAATGTAATTGAGTATATAAAAGATATAATCATAACCGGAAACTTTTTAATCCTGGGTTAGTTCAAGCTGTTCTGACCTGGGACTAAACAACTTGATCAAGCTAACCAATGATCCAAGGCGTTCCAACCATGATCAACCAACAAACCAGTCCACTTTTTTCAAAGAGTCTATCTAAGATTACATTACTCAATGTCACCTCCCTTTTGGAGACACATGCAGGTTGAGGAATAATTGGTTGCTATTTATAACAAGTCAAGCAAGGAAGCCTCTGCATGGTTGCTGGCCTGCTAGAAATAACAATCACATCTTCCCCTATTTACCTTTCTTTATCTTTTTCTTTTACATGAGACAAGAACACATTAGCTAAAGAGACAGGACGATCCATAGCTAGAATACCTTTGGTCGTAGTTTGCTTAATCAATGTGGACTTAGGGTTAAACAACAAAGGGTTCAAGGAAATAGGAAGCTTATATTTGTGTCATGTTGACAACATCAATGGCAAAGCTTAACACTAATATTTATTGACAGCAGGCACAGACAAGGTTATGTGGTTAAGAAGTTCACCTGGCAGCCAAATGGCTTTCTAGTTTGTCTCAATACCTGTTAGCAAGTACCTTTAAAAAGCCTTAAACTGACAAATGCATTGTGAATGAAATTGATGGATGTAAAGTGCACAGAAGGTTATCAGTATATATATATATATATATATATATATATATACACAAAAATTTTATAATTATAATTAGGGCTCAGCAAATTGCTTCACCATATATTATTGAATATGTAGATAGATAGATGTGTGTGTGTGTATAAATTGTTGACCAGGGAGAGTCACATAAAGAATCTTGCAAACCAAATACAAGAAGTATACATGTATACATATAGATTTATTTATCTTTTTATTTGTTTCATGACTGTGGTCATGCTGGGGCAGGGCCTTGAAGAATTTTAGTCAAATGAAGTTACCCCAGTACTTATTTTTTAAAGCCTAGTACATATTCTATCAGTCACTTTTGCTGAACTGCTAAGTTATGGGGATGTAAACACACAAACACCAACTGTTGGGGACAAACAGACACAAAGACCATACATACCTACATGTGTGTGTCTGTGTGTATATATAAACGACGGACTTGCTTCAGTTTGTTTACCAAATCCACTCACAAGGCTTTGGTTGGCCCAAGGCAATAGTAGAAGACACTTGTCCAAGATACCTCACAATGGGACTGAGCCCAGGATCATGTGGTTGGGAAGAAAACTTCTTACCACACAGCCACAACTGTGCCTATATGTGTGCATGCGTGCACATGTATGTGTGTGTGTGTATGAATGTGTAAAAGTGTGTGGCCAAGTGGTTAGGATGTTGAATTCAAATTGTAAGCTCAAGGTTTTAATTTCTAGACTGGGGGAGTGTTGTTGTGTTCTTGAATAAGACAAAATATGTATACAAGTGCTTATACAAGTATTTGCTTTATAATATAAAAAGGATATTAAAATAAGGGTAAGAAGAAAACAATTTATTAATATAAAACAAATGTAGTTGAATCAGTAAAATGATTTGTTCTTATAGGGAGAAAATAGCCATGAAACATTATTCTAATGGGATATTTGGGGCTGATGTTTCTTCACCAACATCTTGATGTTTGAAGAAATGCTAGAGGTGGCTACTCTCAAGTTATTTTCAAGATGATTATCAGTTATTCTTGATCTTGCTTTGGATTTAGTAGATTTCAATTTTGAGAATAGCTGCTCACATTTATATGTAATCCCAAAGAGTGACATTTTCTTTGTAGCAAAATCCACGATGAAGGGGAAATTTTCTCTAGGTAGGCTTTTATAAAACTCTATTAGTGAATGACCTCTCATTTCCCTGTTGTAAATCTTCATTCCCTTGGAGTTCAATTAATTCCATCTGTAATTCCTCAGAAGCCTGGTTAATACTGATATCAAAAGGTAAAGAAAATATACATAGATTTGTTTATTGCGATCTGAAATCTTGAAATCTATTATTGAATTTTTCGTTGATCAATTTTACCTCATCTGCATAAGTACAATTGATTTTGCCATGAATTGCCAATGTTCCCAAAGTTACATTTTGTTTTGAAATGTTTTGATATGACTGTACGACTGATGAATGAATTGGCCTTCACCTTACAATTTCAAATAAAGGCCATTAAGATATGAAATAAAGTCAACAAGAAAAGCAAGATCACATATCCAGCCATCATCACTCAATTCACACATAGACTTTCCTTTTATTTCCATGACTGTAAAAATTTCACTCCTCAGATCATAAAATCATTTCAACATTTTTCCTTTGCTCAACCATTCCATCTCACAATAGTAAACCAAATCTCCATACTCTGCCTCGATATCCTCAAGAAATTCTTTAAACTGGCAGTGGTTCAAAGCTTGATGTTTTATAAAATTTATACTTGAAACAACCTTGGACATGACATGTTCAAATTTGAGTGACTTAGCGCACAAATTCTCCTGGTGAATTATGCAATGAAAAATGGATAAATCTTTTGTGTCTATACTCATAGAAGCCAATTCCGATCTGATTTTAGAGACTAAGTCTGCTTTACTACCAACCATAGCAGGAGCACCATCTGTTGATAAACCATCAAGGTTTTTGAAATGTAGATTAAATCTGGCCATTAACATTTTCAATTCTTCAAAAATATCCTCTCCAGTGGTGGTGTCTTTCATTCCCCGAAGACCAAGCATTTCTTCTGTGATATTTAAATCTTCATCAATTCCACATACAAAAACCACAAGTTGGGCTATATTTGACACGTCAGTGCTCTTATCGATAGCTAAGGAAAAATATTCAAAATGCAAAGAAAGCCTTTTCAAGCCTAATTCTGCATTAGTTGCAAGTTCATCAATCCATCTTGTTACAGTTCTAAGAGACAAACTAAAATTATCAATTTCTTTTTTTTGACCTGAACAAAAAATTTCAGCTACTGCTTGTAGGCATTCTTTTACAAATTCATCATCGGAATAATTTTTCAAATGTTTTGCAATTTTTTCGCTAATGATATAACTAGCATGAATAATATTTTCGGTATCTTCATGTCTCTTGACAAAAATTGTCTGCCACTCTTTCAAATCTTTTATTAAATTTTCAACTTTTTGTTTCCTACGTTGACCATAAAAACTTTCATAATGAGATGAGTGTTTGGAGATGTAGTGTCTGTTTACATTATATTCTTCAATAACAGAAACTGATTCTGAGCAGAGTAAACACACTGGTTTGTTTTTGATTTGCATGAAAAAATAATCATTGGTCCACTTTTCTTGGAACACTTGGGATTCGTTGTCCACTTTTCTCTTTTTTGATGATGACATTTTAGGGTTGGATGATTCGAGGAAAAAATATAGATAGTGGTGATAAATAACGGAGCGTATGTTGGAGTGTGAAATATAAAGTTTATATAAGGAAAATACATAATTGATAAGAATGAAGCAGTATGTTGTGTATGGCCGATATTGTCGATAGTCAGTTGTTTGGATAAATGCATTTGAGTTGAATTATTTCTGGCTTTTGCATATTAGCAAATTAATAGACTTGGAATGTCTTGAGTTAGTTGCTTGGTCGTTCAGTAAACTGATTCTTGGTTTTGAGAAAATTTGAGTGAGTGCATGAATGACATGCTGATCATTCACTAGTGTTGAGAAGAGATAAACTTACAGGATTGAAAATTAGCTACTCACTGACTAGTACGGTTTACTTTTAGTTTCATTTTATTACTGATGTTTCCTTCTTTTCTTTTGAGAAGGCATCAGTTTCTCTTTCTCTATTTTGATTCTACAAATTTAGTCCTTTCACCTTTCCTAGAATTTTTGCTTAAGCACATTCTGTGAAAGCTTGTTTCGTCTTTGCCTATTTACTCTATGAGTTGGCCAGACTAGAAAATTAACCACTTCATGGCCATACTGCCACAGGTCTCCGCAGGCCAATCTGGCCTGCAAGCCGTAGGTTGCCTATGCCTGATATAAACCATACCAAGCTCACTCGAGCTCTACATAACTACACCATACTCACTCAAGCAACTTTAGAAGTATACATATATAGAAAGCTTTCAGTAAATTAAAATTCAAAATATGTGTGGAATTAATAAACTCATTACAGTATCTAGAACCTAATTAGATTTGTTAATTAGGTTCTAATTAAAAAGCCTGTTTCATAAATCTCTGTGACAGTGAACAACCAGTGCCACTTTTTGTATCTTCATGCGTGTATACGAATGTGTGCATACATGCACACATATGTGCGGGCACAGTCATGTAATCAAGTGATTAGCTTTATAATCCTAATCTTCTGCATTAAATTGCACCACAGCACTTTGAGCTACTATCCTCTAACACAGCGTTTCCTATAAGAGGGTTGTAAGGACTGAAAAAAGGGGCAGATACATTGCCTTGTTTACCCCTTTAACATTTGAATCCAACCCAAATATTCTACCAGTTCTATGTTCAAACCAGCCAAATCTGGTCTCTTACACCTGCTCTACAATGTCATACATCATCATAATTTCAAAGTTACGAGAGAAAGCATGATTAATTCAAAACGATGTGAATAAATAAGCAATTACACTTGACAGAGTGATCTGAATGTTAAAGGGTTAATAACGTTAAAGTTGGATTTCAACTTGTACATCATCATCATCAACATTTAATGACTGTTTTGCATGCTGGAATGGGTTAGACGATTCAACTGGAACTGGTAAGCCGGAGAGTTGCACCAGGTTCCAGTCTGATTTAGCACAGTTTCTACAGCTGGACGCCTTTCCTAATGCCAACCACTCCAAGAGTGTAGTGGGTGCTTTCTACGTGCCATTTAAATGACACCAGCAACAGCCATATGGAGGCAAACTATTTTGTTTTCTAATTTACAAAAAAAAAAAAAAAGGTGGGGTGGATAAGGAATGGTTAAAAACTTTGACATGAGCTGGTACTTGTCAGTTCAAGAACCACTACTTGGATGCCACACTGGGCAGACACAAAGTCTTTTGGTGAAATTGGGTACATGAACAAATATGTATGAAAGCCTATCAAATGAACTACATCTGTAATTCAAAGAATTAGATTTGTTACACACAGAATCATGCTCATTTTCCTTGAGGGTCACAGAAATGTCTGTACAAGATACAACCACTTTCACTAAAACTCAACAAATAGACAGTTCTGTGAGCATACACATATCATCATCATCACTATCACCATCATTGTTTTAACATCCACTTTTCATCCTCACATGGATCAGATGCCCTTCCTGTTGACAATCTTCACTTGTTTCCAAGTGAGGTAAAACTCTCCCATGGTGGGACATACTTTCATGGAAAATTGGAAACAAACAATACTGTTCATATGATGGCAATACACACATAAATATATTTATGCATGCATAAAAGGTAAAGACTCTTTCCAGTCATATATGACCATGGGATTGCACCTAGAAAGTTCCCCTCTAAAGCACAAGTCCAGACAAGATTGCTTATGGAAGACCAGTAGTCACATGCATACCAGTCTCTCCTCTCCACACCACCGATGTTATCCAGGGGAAAGGCAAAGAGGCTGATACAGCTTGGCACCAGTGATGTCACAACTCATTTCTACAGCTGAGTGAACTGGAACACGAAATAAAGTGCCTTGTTCAAGAAAACAACACAGTCAAGTCCAAGAATTGAACTCACTACCTCATGATTGTGAGCGTGATGCTCACAATCACATGTATGCATGCATACACGCATAAAGAAATATATTTATGCATACATACACATATAAATAAATATATTAATACATACACTCTCTGAGTGGTTGGCGTTAGGAAGGGCATCCAGCTGTAGAAACGCTGCCAAATTAGATTGGAGCCTGGTGTAGCCATCCGGTTGCACCAGTCCCCAGTCAAATCATCCAACCCATGCTAGCATGGAAAGCGGACGTTAAATGATGATGATGATGATGATACACACTAGGACTGAATCTGAAAGTTTGTGCTCATCGTTAGCAATTAATTTATCTAGTCTGGCTAATGAATTCCAAGTGTCTCATATTTCTGTTGTCTAGAAACATACACTCATAAATACATAACTCATACTTGTTTGTATAAATGCAGGTATATTCCATGCACCAAACACATTATATACACATATATGCACACACGCGTGTGTACACACACACACACACACACACACACACACACAGAGAAAATGATATTTTAAACAACAAACATCTGCAAGCCCTTTATGTAGTGTAAGCAGAGTGAATCTGTTGACCTGTTTTCTATTGCTCACCTGGATCATCACTTGTCTTTCACAGGCATGCTTGCTTAGAGATGACACGCTCAGCAGTGCAATGGAACACTTGATATTTACTCATTCTCATACCTTGTTTTCCTCTCAAAGTAGCTTCTACACCAACACACACACACACACATAAATGTATAATAGATCTTGTGTTGCAAATTTGAGCTGCTTAACCACACAGCCACGCTTGTACCTATATTTCTGGACTGTGCTTGTGATTTGGAAACTTAGCCTTGTGTAACACTGATCCTGCTTTATCATTACATTAAGAGTACCAGTGTCTGTAGATTACCCAGCTGCTTAAACTATACTTTCACAACTAGGTGATTCTATTGATCAAAACAAACGCAAGATCCATTACACATTTATGTGTCTGTCTGTGTACATGCATAAATGTGAATGTGTGTGTGTGTGTGTTGGTGTAGAAGCTACTTTGAGAGGAAAACAAGGTATGAGAATGAGTAAATATCAAGTGTTCCATTGCACTGCTGAGGGTGTCATCTCTAAGCAAGCATGCCTGTGAAAGACAAGTGATGATCCAGGTGAGCAATAGAAAACAGGTCAACAGATTCACCCTGCTACACTACATAAAGGGCTTGCAGATGTTTGTTGTTTAAAATATCATTTTCTGTGTGTGTGTGTGTGTGTGTGTACACACGCGTGTGTGCATATATGTGTATATAATGTGTTT
>NC_068997.1:42435884-42436462 GCF_001194135.2 Octopus bimaculoides
AAATATCATTTTCTGTGTGTGTGTGTGTGTGTGTGTACACACGCGTGTGTGCATATATGTGTATATAATGTGTTTGGTGCATGGAATATACCTGCATTTATACAAACAAGTACGAGTTATGCACGAGTATGTATGTTTCTAGATAACAGAAATATGAGCATTTGGAATTCATTAGCCAGAATGAATAAATTAATTGCTAATGACAAAAGCACAAACTTTCTCAGCTAAGAGTATTTTAAGTTAACCCTTTAGAATTCAGATTACTTTGTCAAATGTGATACTTACTTATTCACATTATTTTGAATTATCTCGAAGGGTAGGTGTAAGAGGCTGGGTTTGGCTGGTTTGAATATACAACAGGCAAAATAATTGAGTCTGATATGGCCAGTTTAAATGCTAAAGGGTTAATGGAAACTTACTGACCTGACATCTTTGCAAAAACTAAATATAAACACAGACATGGCTGTGTGATAAGAAGCTTGCTTCCTAACCATGTGGTTCTGGGTTCAGTGCCACTGTGTGGCACCTTGGGCAAGTGTCTTCCACTATAGCCTCAGGCCAACCAAAGCTTTGTGAGT
>NC_068997.1:42437765-42439067 GCF_001194135.2 Octopus bimaculoides
GCTCCAGCATGGCTACAGTCTAATGACAAACAAGTTAACAAAAAAAGAAAAATACCACTGATCACTCTTTCGAATTACAAAAGAAAAAAAAATCTACAGGCGTAGGAGTGGCTGTGTGTGTATATGTTTGTCCTCCCAACATCACTTGACAACCAATGCTGGTGTGTTTACGTGCCCGTAACTTAGCGGTTCGGCAAAAGAGACCGATAGAATAAGTACTAGGCTTACAAAGAATAAGTCCTGGGGTCGATTTGCTCGACTAAAGGCGGTGCTCCAGCATGGTCGCAGTCAAATGACTGAAACAAGTAAAAGAGAGTAAAGAGAGAACTCTATCATGTCAGAGGAGTTTTGTGAAAGGCATAGACTTTTTAAATTACTGGCAATCTAGCCAGATGCAATATTGAATTTTGTGAAGTGGCTGGCCTTATTCATGGACACAGACCAATAGAGAAAGTAGATTGGCAGTTTGAAATTTGACAGCTGTGTTAAGAAAATGGAAGATGTTGATGAGTGGATGTGTGTGTGTAGACCTTTTACTTATTTCAATTACTGGACTGTGACCATGTTGGGATACTACCTTCAAGAGTTTAGTTCAACCAATCAACCCCAATACTTCATTTTAAATCTGGTACTTATTCTATTGTTGTCGTTGGCCAAGCTGCTAAGTTACGAGGACATAAGCAAACTAGCAACGGTTGTCAAGCAGTGGTGAGGAACACAAAGGCATACACATGCATGTACGTGCATGGCAGGCTTCCACAATTTCTGTCAAACCAAGTTCACTTGCAAGACATTGGTTGATCTGGGGCTATAAGAGGAAGTGCCACACAGTGAGATCAAACCTAAAACTACATGGGTGCAAAGCAAGCTTCTTTACCACACTGCAATGTCTGTCTGTCTATATCTATCTATCTATATATATATATATAGGTAAAGTAAATGTTAGAGGTAATACTTGACAATTGTAAGCACCAGTGTATGCCAGCTCGTGGTTGAGGTGAATGAATAAATTGTAAATGCAAAAATAAAAACATATTGTCAATTATACACTGATGTAACAACTATAAAGCTTGAAACACATGTACCGCAGAATCCTTTGTGTTTTTGTTTTTATTTTTGCATTTACAATTTATATATATATATTTAAGCCAGTATGCTCCGTTGGATGTGTAATGTCAATGTGAATACCCGTCAGAGTGTAAGTATCTTGAGAGAAAAGCTGAACATTAGAAGCATCAGTTGTGGTGTGCAAGAGAGACGATTGCGCTGGTATGGACATGTGGTGAGAATGGATGAGGATAG
>NC_068997.1:42439723-42446913 GCF_001194135.2 Octopus bimaculoides
AATGGCCCAGTGGTTAGGGCAGCGGACTCGCGGTTTCGATTCCCAGACCAGGCGTTGTGAGTGTTTATTGAGCGAAAACACCTAAAGCTCCACGAAGCTCCGGCAGGGGATGGTGGCGAACCCTGCTGTACTCTTCCACCACAACTTTCTCTCACTCTTTCTTCCTGTTTCTGTTGAGCCTGTAATTCAAAGGGTCAGCCTTGTCACACTGTGTCACGCTGAATATCCATGAGAACTATGTTAAGGGTACATGTGTCTGTGGATTGCTCAGCCACTTGCACGTTAATTTCATGAGCAAGCTGTTCCGTTGATCGGATCAACTGGAACCCTCAACGTCGTAAGCAATGGAGTGCCAACAACAACAAACTATATATATATATACAGACTGCGAGACTAATAACTTGGTATAGAATGCAACATAAGAACAAAGTGTTAGTTGAGTACAGAGCAGTAATAAAAAAAATGAGATGAACTTCATTAGCTTACAACTGTTTCTGCTATAAGATGTAGAAAACTCACAGTTGTCAATTATGAGTCCATTGCATCTCATTTTCTTTTAATATATATAATAATTTAAATGTTTTCTATACTGTATATATGAAGAGAGAGATGTAAAAACACAAATATTTGCTCTCGTGTGCAAGAATAACTGTGCTCATTGTGCACATTTGTTTGTCCACATGTTCAAATGTACTTATCATTCATATAACTGAAGTCCATCAAATAGATCATCATCATCATCATCATTGTTTAACGTCCGCTTCCCATGCTAGCATGGGTTGGATGATTTGACTGAGGACTGGTGAAACCAGATGGCTACACCAGGCTCCAATCTGATTTGGCAGAGTTTCTACAGCTGGATGCCCTTCCTAACGCCTAGGTTCCATAAAATTCCTTTAACTCTTTTGACATCTTGTCTGGCACAACCTTGGGTTGAGTGACCTGCCTGTTTTAAACTTCATATTCAAAAAGAAATCTTAATTTTATAAAAGAACATTTTTGGTAAGTTTCATGCCAAGTCAATTATTTTGCTATATCTTTTCAAACTCTTAGATATTTTCAAAATTAATCGAAACAGTTATTTTCCAGGAAATATGGCCAGAAAATTATTCATCTTCATGCACATACATGTACATGAGCAGAAGTAGATAGTGTATGTATAGAGACATATATGCACACATAGATAGAACAAATGAGAGAAATAGATCTTAAAGAGTATATACATTTTTTAAACTGATGATTGAATGTATATATATATATATATATATATATATCAAAATAATCAACAGGATATCCAGAGGTGATGCAGTACAACCGTTTCAAGCAGCTCCATTTAATTGAACAATGCAATCATTATATCAATTTAAAAGCAGAGCTGTCCTCAGCTACATAAATAAATAAAGAGAATTTAGTCAGACAACACATTTGTATAATTTTACTTAAATCCTCTAAGAGGATAAGAAGACAAGCAAGAGTCCATGCTGTTTTCACTTCAGCTTAGAAGTTACTAAGACATCAGGAAAAAAAGCAACTTGTTTGGGTTCTAGCTTGTCACAGATTTTTGGGTTGGTTTTGACTGCTCTTAGATTTTGATAACAAAGATTTGATAAACAAGACTATAAATCAAAACCGACCCAAAAATCTGTGACAAGCTAGAACCCTAACAAGTTTCTTTTTCCCTGATGTCTTAGTAGCTTCTAAGCTGAAGTGAAAACAGCATGGACTTTGTCTGTTTTCTTACTTTCTTAGAGGATTTTAGTAAAATTATACAAATGTATAATTTGTATAGTCCGACTGATTAAATTAATTCTATTTATTTATTTATGCAACTGAGGATAGCCCTGCATTTAAATTGATGTAATGATTGCATTGTTCAATTAAATGGAGCCGCTTGAAACAGTCATACTGCATCACCTCTGGATAATACCTCACTAGTTTTTTGGTGCCTCAACTTAAGTACTTAATTCATCTGAATCTCTCTCTCTATATATATATATATGTATAAACCTGAGATCCTAAAACCAAGGTCCCACATAACACATAAAAAGCATCCAGTACACTCTGTAAAGTGGTTGACATCCAGTCATAGAAACGAAGCCAAAACAGACTGTGGAACTTGATGCAGACCCCAGGCATGCCAGTTCATGTCAAGATATCCAACCCATGCCAGCATGGAAGACGGACCTTAAATGTTTATGACGATGGTGAAATATATATTTAGACATACATATACAAGTCAACAAGGGAGGTCTCTATCATCA
Organism: Octopus bimaculoides; assembly: GCF_001194135.2. Taxonomy (NCBI): domain Eukaryota; kingdom Metazoa; phylum Mollusca; class Cephalopoda; order Octopoda; family Octopodidae; genus Octopus; species Octopus bimaculoides. The sequence goes on from NC_068997.1 coordinate 42,441,985, forward strand.
TCATGGTTTTAAATTCCTACTTTTCCATGCTTGTATAGGTCAGCCAAGGATACATTGAAGCAGTGTTTTTCAACCATCAGACATCCTTCTTGTTGCTAGCTTCTAACTTATTTCTAAGTGGAGTAATAGTTTCCCAGTCTATTGAGCAACTAATAGCTAGGATATGTTTATTTTTCTGTTTTATGTGGGGAACAGAAAAGAAGCAAAGTCACCTTTTGTTTACTAAGATTGTACAACATATTAAGAAGCCCTGATATCCCTTTGTAGTGGACTACAGGCCAATGACACTGGCAGGAAGCCATTGTTTACAAAACAAGTAAACATGAGAGAAACACACACTCACGACAGGTTTCCATCAACCAAATCCAGCTTTGGTTGACCTGGGTGATAGAAAATACTCGTCCACAGAAAGGTCGACTATGATTGAGTAGACATATAGTCAAAATACATTCCATCTATGACCATCCAGTCTAATGTAGGTTTTGGCTGCTGCCATTTAAAGTAAATAACTATATAGAGGAACTCTTACTAGCTTGTGTCTATGTAGCAGTTCAATCAACTAGAATTAGCAGCCAAATCTTTCTCAAACTACTCTACATTAACTGAAAAAGAGAAAACACAAAGAAGTCACTGGATTCTTTGTTCATGCTACACCAACAAAATATGAATTCCATGCACTTCCCTCAACTAAATTTCCTTTTGGAGCCTGGTGTTGCCATCCGGTTTCACCAGTCCTCAGTCAAATCGTCCAACCCATGCTAGCATGGAAAGCGGACGTTAAACGATGATGATGAAGGATTTGGTTGACCCAAGGCAACGATAGAAGACTCTTGTTGAAGGGATTAAATCTGAAACTATGCAGTTGTAAAACAAACCATATATACGCTACAAGTTAATTGAAAATTGAAACTGGTTTACAGGCTCAGTTCAAAGAAATATTATTGTCACTCTTATGGTCTTCTTTACATGGCTGCAGCTGAAATGTGTTTCACCACACTGCAACAAGAATTTCTGTCCCAATTTAACTTTGGGTAAGACCTCAATTTCATACTGTTCATTTCTGCCAACATCAAAAGAGCTAAGTGGTCCTTGTCCATCTATCAGAGCACAGAAGTTTCCAAAATACAACATCCAATACAGCCTGGTGTTTAACACAAAAACACTGGCGACCAGAAACTATATTTGTGTTGAACCACAATAGCAGAGATATGTGAAACATGGCTGCAAAACTTCTCTTTAGTTTTGTGTTCATGCCATGAGATGTTCTGCACTCTCATAAGAAACATAATGTATGTACATACTATCAAGGTGATCTTGAAGATGTTCCTTCTTCAGAGTCCAAGTTTCCTTAGAGAATGCTCTCTATGCCAACTTGTTGACTTGGAAACGTTCAATTGCCAAACATCAAGAAATCTTTCTTAATGTCAGCAGCATATGATCTGAGGTATCTGAAGTCACCACCATTCATGTATGGAAACTTGTTGAGCTTTGTGCCAAACACAATTGTCAAAACCAAAGTGTTTCCAACAACAGTAAGATTTCTTCAGGAAGACACCTAATTCCTTTTCTCATTGTTATTGCAGTGGACTACTATTGCATGAAACCTCCCAAAAAGCACCCAGTACATTCTGTAAAGTGGGTAGCATTAGGAAGGGCATCCAGCCACAGAAAGCATACCAAAGCTGATATTGGAGCATGGTAACCTTTTGGATCCAGTCAAATCATCCAACACATGCCAGAATGGAACATGGATGTTAAATGATGATGATTGTGATGATTTATATTTCTGAGGCAAAGTTCTAACTCCCATCAAGCTAAAGTGATTAAGGTATCAGTAGAGCCTTTATCCCTCTGACCCTGACTTTACTAATAATCTTATTTTCACAGCTCATCAACAATTAACAACATCTGATCCAAGATCAACTTGTTTCTTGATGCAAAGACTAATGACCATCAATAACGATGAAAACCAGCTGCCATAAAGTATTATAGCTGATTACATTGAACTTGTATGTTTTAGTAAACCAATGATAAACAAATGAAAATCAAGTTACACATTAGAAAGGCTTGAACCTGAAAACGAGTTGGTATGCAGCTGCTATTTAAGTGGGTTTACCTTAAAACAACCATCTCACTAGATTATACTACAAAGGCAGTGAAGCAAAGATTCAAAGGATATGATAAAAATTGAATAAATGCCAACAGATTGATACTTGAAAAATATTCTATATTTGTTTTGTATACCTAGTTTTATCACATAAGCATGATAGAGCTAACCTACTAGGAACGGCAACTAAACCTTCCTTAAATCACACTATGATTTTTTAAATAAAAGGGCACGACCGAGACCTTTGGAAATGTGCTGTGCGTGAGAAGACCCGGCAAGTCAAGTAAGATCGTTGCCAGTGCCCCTGGACTGGTTCTTGTGCGGGTGGCACATGAGATGCACCATTTTGAGCGTGGCCGTTGCCAGTACCGCCTGACTGGCTCCTGTACGATTTTCGAGCGAGATCGTTGCCAGTGCCCCTGGACTGGCTTGTGTGGGTGGCACATAAAAGACACCATTTCGAGCGTGGCCGTTTTCGTGCGGGTGACACGTAAAAGCACCCACTACACTCTCTGAGTGGTTGGCGTTAGGAAGGGCATCCAGCTGTAGAAACTCTGCCAAATCAGACTGGAGCCTGGTGTTGCCATCCGGTTTCACCAGTCCTCAGTCAAACCGTCCAACCCATGCTAGCATGGAAAGCGGACGTTAAACGATGATGATGATGATGATTCACATAGAGGCACAGTCCTAGACAAGCTTTTATAAGGTGGGAAAGTTATGGTTGCAATGCCTTTCGATCAGGCTCACCTTGGGACAACAACAACACAAGGGTGATGAAGCTAAGTACCTGGCTTACTAATAAGCAGTATTCATCTATGTGATTAACCAGACTGACTACAGAAGAATTTGAACGAGAACTGTTATAAACAGTGAGCAGATGGCGCTACCTTACCTACTATCTATAGATAGGTAGGTGTAAGGGAGTATTGATAGCTAAGTGTATCTGTCCATAAACACACAAAGGTGCCATGTGAAGAGTACAAATTGTCACTTCGGTCAGCTGTTACATTTTCACTTATCAAAACTATATTTGCCCACGGCATTGTATACTTTACTGGAAAAAAATCTTTCAACTATTTGGGTATTCATTTCATGTGTCTTATATGTTTCTAATTAAATGCCGAAAATAGTAACGAAAAAAAGTGTTAAGAGAGGGTTAAAAGCATTTAGTCAAGATGTGATGAAGGGTTAGCTTGTAAAATAAAGCGATTTTCAAATTTCCGTTGAAAGTTATCTGCCCTTGGCAGCCATGACTTTTTCAGTAAACAAACAAAAACATTTTTTTAAGTGACTTGGTTAATATTGACAATAGTAAACATCTTTCAAAAAAGCTAACAAAAACAAACAAAATCTAATGAAATAAAGAAAAAAATTTTGTTTTCTTCTTTCGCTATTCCCCCCCCCCACTTTGGTCCACGTTTACATGGGTGGGAGGGGTTATTTGTTGTAACAAAGGTTTCTAAAAGCTGGATGCCCTTCCTACAGTCACAATGCAAATGGGCCAACGAGAAAGTCCTCTACGCGGTTGTTCGACCCGCTACAAATAGCAATAAAATCACCAGTAAAATAACAGGGTACCATCTTGAGAAAAGGAGTGAGCATACATAGAATAATGTAGTTCCACATACAAAATGCCAGAGAAAATGATGGGATGGTCGTAGCTGGAACAACTTTGATAAAGGGCTGCTCGATGAGGACTAAACGGAGGGCTACACAGCCACCTCACATTAAGACTTTTCTTTTCTTTTTGAAAGAATTTAATTTGTTCTAGAAGCAAAATCATTTCCATACGGAAAAAGTCTCCAGCGGTAGTGCAATATATGACCAGGGTAAATGGCTGCAACTTTTAAGAAAAGGAGTTCTGAATGACATGAAATCATTTGGGTGACATTCATACGGATAACTATGAACATTTTCAAACCTCACTCGAAAAACGACATCGAGGTCTGAGATCGTGGGGCAAACAAGAGAACAGAAAGACCGAAGCGACAAGCTGGATAGTGGGGAGGGGGTCTTAGAGAAACCGAGAGAGAAGTAGGTTGAGAAAGGAGAGAAAAGTAATTAGGATATGAAGACTAATTGTCGAAAACGAACGTCACAAAATCCCGTTGGAAAAATAAAGAAAGAAAAGTTATAACCTATACAGTTCCTGTCTTTATGGATATGTTAGTTAACAACATCACATTATCAAGACACTGACAAAGTACCAATAAATAATATTCTACATTCAATTCATCCAACTATTGACCACTTGCTAAGATTTAATCAACACCAATCGATATATATATAAAAGTAGTTTCGATATCCTGCATTAACTTCGCATTGTGTGTGTGTAACAAAGGTATGAAAATCAACATCGACAATCTTAGAAATAAAAACTTAATAGAATGAAACCAATTATACGTCTATACAACGAACTAACAAACTTTAAGGCGAAAACAAGATGCGTAGGATGGAGAAAGAGAAAAACTGGAAACGTCAGGATTCTTGTTTTTCCAATTTCATATGAAATGATGCAAATTTGAGAACTTTTATTTTTGATAATGCTAAACGCTTTACTTTTCTTGGAATCTGATTTGTATGTTTTAAAAAATGCCTGATGACTTTGCGACCCAGTTTAAATTCCAGAGAGATCAACAGAGGGAGCATAAGTATTTAAGTTTTTAAGGGTAGTAAATTCCACTACCCTTCTCTAATCGTTTAATGCACTTAAGAAAGGCATTAACGTCACACATACACATTCTCTTCCTCCTCGTAACAATTAGAGAGACATTTTACAAAATTTCGCTTTAGGTTTGTTTCGTAATGAACTCGTAAAAAAA
>NC_068997.1:42447281-42451296 GCF_001194135.2 Octopus bimaculoides
AAACAACTTTGACTTAAACCTCCCTCGACATCGACAAGCTCCCAGCCAGCAATATTTATAAATTCTTTTTTTTTTCTTTACATATTTCCTGCCTATACGTCATTGATGCCCTTGAGAACGGCATGAATATCACATAATCCCTTTAAATCTAACATGTAAGTAAGCAAAAACAAAATTTGCTCGGGAAAAATTTATGGTTTTAGTGTGGGATTCTTTAGTGTGAGACGTTGTGATGCTCATACCTTTATTCTTAGGACATTAACGAGATGAGTTTTCGAACAGCAGTCCCGTATTACATTATTTTTTTTTTTTTTCGATTTTCACTTGTAAATAAAAAAAATCTAGATCAATATATATTAAAGAGAGAAGTGCAAGATTTTCTCCGTGTTGTATCGATCATATTAATTACAGATGAGCTTTTGTTTTTGTACATACTACACACAAACACTTTACGTATAGCGATTAATCATACACGCATATATTTGTGTATGTATGATATATACACACATATACATAGGTAATATTAGCCCAGAAGTAGGTAAGGAGAAAGAAGAAAAACAAAAGGAGAGGAATTTTTTTTTTGGTAAAGTTAAGAGATAAACATACCTGAGTAGTCATGGTTGCTGAAGAGGTGTCTTATTTATAATGTATATGTATAAATAACTATATTTAAATATCACAGTAAAAATAATTTTCGTTGTCGTTGAGTCGATTTGATCCTGGCAGTCTCCATCTGCCTCACCAATTTGGGTGTCGTGCTTCCTGCAAAAACAAACGACTGAGGGCGCCGTCTAACGGTAGCGGATGTGACGTCAGCTAGACCATAAACACTCACTTTGAAGTAGAGAGATACAGAGTTAGATAGGTAGAGAGCTAGAGACAGAAATGATGGAAAGAGAGAGAGAGAGGAAGATGGAGAGGGATAGAGAAAAGACAAATAGAGAGAGACAGAAAGATAGCTGCAGAGAAAAAGAGGGAGGGATAGAGAAAAGACAAATAGAGAGACAGAAAGAAAGAGGGAGGGATAGAGAAAAGACAAATAGAGAGACAGAAAGAAAGAGAGAGGGATAGAGAAAAGACAAATAGAGAGACAGGAATATAGATGCAGAGAAAAAGAGGGAGGGATAGAGAAAAGACAAATAGAGAGAGACAGAAAGATAGATGCAGAGAAAAAGAGGGAGGGATAGAGAAAAGACAAATAGAGAGACAGAAAGAAAGAGGGAGAGATAGAGAAAAGACAAATAGAGAGACAGGAATATAGATGCAGAGAAAAAGAGGGAGGGGTAGAGAAAAGACAAATAGAGAGACAGGAATATAGATGCAGAGAAAAAGAGGGAGGGATAGAGAAAAGACAAAGAGATAAATAGGAAGAGATAGAAAGAGAAACAGAGAGGAAGATGAGAAAAAGGAAAAGATTAGGAAACGAGAGATTTCGGAGTTGAACTTGCTTGACAATAAAAAGGAGAGAAAGAGAAAAATAGTGGAGGTGGAGAACAAGTATTATGTGGAAGTAGGAAGGAAAATATAAAACAGAAAAGAAATAACGAGAAAGTAAATTAAAGAAAATGAGAGGGAGGGAGAAAGAGAAAATAAAATAGGGATAGATGAGAATAACTCTATATGAAAGGGAGGGAGAGAGAGAGAGACGGAGAAGAAAACGAGGGGAGAGGTACTATAGAAAAAGGTGTGAAAGAGAGAGATAGAGAGATCAACAGAGGGAGCATAAGTATTTAAGATAGAACATAGAAAGAAGAAATAAAGAAAAAGAGTGGAGAAAAGAGAATGAGGGAAGAGAAAAAGTAAAGTAGGTAAAGGGAGTGAGACATGGGAAAAGAGGTAGAATGAAGAAAGAGAGGGGAAGATTTAGAAACAGAGAAAGAAAGATATTGTCAAAGGGAAGACGGAAAGATAGAAAATCACCAAAAAGATTGAGAAGATAAAAACGAAAAGAGTAAAAGAGAAGAGGAACAGGTGATATAGACGAAAAGAATAAGGCATAGAGAGAAAGAAAAATTAGTAGGCAAGGAGGACGAATACTGTAAAATATGAAAGGAAAAAAACAAAACAAAAAATAGAAAGTGAAACAGTGGAAGGAAGGAAAATTTATATATAACCTACAGAAAAGATTGGCAGTTTGATAAGTACGCTTTTGTTTTCTGTGTTGATTTTGATGTTACTTAGTTTCAGGTCAACCCATATCTTATAATAGAATTCCATTCGCATCTAGGATGCCTTACAAGAATATATTGTCCGTTTGTGGTATCCTTCTGCCACCCCACTCAATTTGACCCCCCCAGTTACCAGATCTTTGAGGAAGAGGTCGAATGTACTAAATCGTATTCCATGGTTGCGCAGTTGTTATAAGTACGTACTGCCTTTTGTCGTTGGTTGTATGTGCTGTTTGAACTTTATTTACAAATACCATGAAACTATGTTACTATTTACACCGCGCCTTAAGATACCAGTTCTGATGTTATACAAATATAACGTATTTTTCATGGTCTCGATCAGTGCACTCAGTAAAATTTTGCACCAACGTGCTTATATCTAGACCTTGACATGCCCATTTAACTGTCTTTCTGCGTATTGATTCCTGGTCAATGATGTTTTTTCTTTGCGTAAGAGTTCCATGCAGGGCTAGCATATTTCACAGCAAGTCTAAAAATGGTTTTATATGTCAAGGTTTTGTTATGGACTTCGTGAACATGTAAGATTTCGTTGGATTTCATACTATCTGGGTAATGTGCAAGTCAAAACTTTGGTAGTTAAGCTACAGGTCAACAGTGTGTAAGACTTATTCAGCATTGAACGTCCATCTTTTTGTATATCTAGGACTACATTGATCATGAGTGGTCTTTTTTGATTAAGATAGCAATGGAATGTAATTTAAAGAAATTTGGTTCCTTTTCCAGCGGATCAGGCGACAGCTTGGACGCTTCGTTGGCTTGTCAAAACATCGGCTGTGAGTGATGGTAATGTCAAATATTTAAATTGGCTAACGCTAAGTGCATATTATTGATTTGAAATGGGTAGCAGTATAGGGGGTGGGGCTCGTTATCATTAGAACATATATAGGTGGTATTAAATTTTACTTGCTTACAAGTCCGAATTTCATGATAAAAAGTTTTGCGGCTGAGAATGGAAGCCTAAGTTGACGTTAATTAGTTTGTACATCTGGGCATCAATTGTTAAAAGTCTGGGGAGAGGATTTAGATTAAGCCATTTACCTCGAATAACAAGTCAAATAGACCTATGAGTAAAGGTGCTACAAGCCGTTACCACCTGGTCTCCGCTAGCCTGATGAGGCTGTAGGACTGCCAGTTCCATCAAACCAAACGTATTTTAAAACTTTAATCCCCCTTTTTATCCAAAACATAATGTCCCTATTGGTACATTAAAGTGTCGTTCAATTTTTGAAGTGACAGAATGTGAGTTAGGAGAGATTTGGGGTATTATTTTCTAGCAGGCCGAGAGACCATGTAGACACAGAGGCTTTGCTGCAGAATTCCTGGGCAAAACAATCTTTTCTGCTACAAGCACAATGCCTGAAAGTTTGGATAAGGAGGATAGTCGATTACATCGACCCCAGTGCTTAGCTGGCACTTCTTTCCTCGACCCTGAGAGGATGAAAGGCAAAGTCGATCTCAGCGAAATTGGAATTCAGAATGTAAATAATACGGACGAAATGCCACTAAACATTTTGTCCATCGTGCTAACGATTCTGCCAGCACTCCGGTATTCTTGGAAACAATAATAAAAATATGAGATATAAGATCATTTTTTCAAATTTTGACACAAGGCCAACAATTTTGAGGTGCTTTACTGGTCAACCTCAAAAGGATGTATGATAAAGATGACACTGGCTCCATTTTAACTGAGAATGTATGGTATGTTAAATAACAAATGTATTACTAGAGTACTCACTGACTTTATCAAATCTTCAAATCAGGATTTCTTAAAACGTCTTCTCGAAGTTTATCAATTCATATGATTATCAAAAAAAAAAATATATATA
>NC_068997.1:42451952-42453619 GCF_001194135.2 Octopus bimaculoides
TATATATATATATATATATATATATATATATATATATATGTACAAATATATTTGGTTTGTATTTGAAATATATTCGAAGTGTACAGTATTATATATCCACAACGGTCTCTCTTACCAATCGGTTTCGCACAAGGGGCTCAATGGAGTGTTAGATAACAGTCCGATTATGTAACCCTGCGCTCTTCAGAGAAAGCCGTTATAGAATGGTGGTGGGGGGTTGTGTTTGTAATTATATTTTCATTCTTTAAAGAAAATGAAACAATAGCATTTCAAATTTCCAGAAAGTAAAACCGTACAATACTAATGCTTTCATTATTTATTGAATAAAGATTTTTAAGGTGGAGAGCTGGCAGAAGTTACAGCGCCGGACAAAATGCATATCGGCATTTCTTCCGACTTTGCGTTCTGAGTTCAAATTCCGCTGAGGTCAACTTTGCCTTTCATCCTACGCGGTCGATAAGATAAGTACCAGTTCTGCACTGGAGTCAATGTAATCGACCAACCCTCTCCCCCATAATTTCAGGGTCTGTGCCTATAGTAGAAAATTATTGATTAAAAATTTCTTTCGCTATTTCGCCAGACTAGTCGCGACGGCGCCTGACCTAATGACTAAGATATTGGGATCATGAATATAAGGTCGTGGTTTCGACTCTTGGATTAGGTAATGCGCCTTGAGAAAGGCATATCATTTCACGTTGTTCCAGTCTAAACCAGTTGAAAATGAGCACCAGTTTACTGCTGGTGCAGCCCTCTCTCTCTCTCTCTTTCCAGAAGTCATACCCTCGATGTTTCGCTGGGTCACGATTGCTTACGTCTCTGCGCTACTAATTGACGAAAGCATTTTACAAGCTACCAGGTCCTGCTTACGAGTGACACCTAAGCTGTTTATGGTGGTGAATTTTCTGAACTGTTAGAACATCAGGAAAATGCTTTACAGTATTTCTTCCGGTTCTTTGTTATAAATTGAAATAGCGCCGAGGCCAACTTTACCTTTCACCCGTCCGAGATCGATAAAATGAAATACCAGTCAAATACCAGGGTCAATGGTATTGATTATACCCCTCTCTTAAAAAAATTTTGGCTTTGTGCCAAAGTTAGAAATCATTATTTTTCTAAACCAGTGTATTGATAGAATAGCTAGAGCATCGTAGAATCTGCCATGTGGAATTTACTTCCGGCTTTTTCCATTCCGATTTCTAAACCTGCCTAGGTTAACTTTCTCTTTCACTTTAATTTCAAGGAAGTGAAACAATTTCATTATATAAATCCTTATCAGGAACGTAGGATTATTTTCAAACGGTTTATTTGTTTTTACTTTTATCACACAGTCTCTTTTCCCCGGTTTCCCGTTAATTAAGATGCCTGTATTTCAATCTATAATTAAAAGATGGAAGCTTTTCTTGTCTATTTTATGACATTCTATCGTTAAGTATATTGATGTCGATATTTCTTTTCGTATTTTGTATCATATTAGTTAATGATTGTCTTGTTAATTTGTTGGCAATTCATCCCCCACTTCCTTTTTCATGTATGACAATTTGTTATTGTTGATGTTTGAGATGGAATAGAAAGGCGATATATCACGAAATTCGAAATAATTCACATTATTTTACTTCATAGAATAGATAAAAGCCGAAAGTAAAAGGAGGCCGCTTGACGGAAGTGAC
>NC_068997.1:42453629-42466518 GCF_001194135.2 Octopus bimaculoides
ATTATTACTTTGCTGAGATCTTTGAGCACAAAACCCACAACTTTTTTTCAGAGAGAATTGTAAGTCGATTAAGTTGACTAATTATTGTATCAGTTTTGGAAGGCAAAGTTGACCACGGCAGCATTTGAAATCCGAACATAAAAGGACGAAACTAATACTTTACTTCTTGTGAAATTTTGAATATTTCGATTTTTAAAAAAACTGTTAATGATAACGGCAAAATAGACAAAAAGGTCAAGATTAGTGCGGCGTTTTTTTTTTTTTTAATGAAGGGAGGCAATTAAATATTAAGTATTTGGTACAATGCAATGTCGATTCTGCCGTTTCAATGCTGAAAATTATTTCAAGCACGAGCACAAAGTCACACGTTTGCGGAGAAGTTATAATCCTTAATGTCAAATAACGACCTCCATACTACACTGTTTTGACATGATGTCAAAATGGAATAAGATTTCTTTGACAAGGTTCACTATATTATAGCAGAAGAAAAGGAGAAAATGATGTAACTTTCGTAGTTTTCTGGGCGGTATTAATGTGAATCGTCTTTAAGACAAAATGGAAACCAAATCGCGGTTTCGTTATAAAAAGGGCTGACCTCTTGTTCTACAGTGATCTCAAATATTGGCACAAGGTCAGATTTTATAGTGAGAGTGAAATTTAACTAAAATACAAATCCTGAACAATAGTCATGATTTTTCCATGATATAAGTTTATACAAAAGAAAGAAAAGGGGGGAGGAGAGAAAAACAAAAACAATGCGGCATCAAGTGTTTCAATTGGTCGCACACCACAAAGTTCAACTGAAGCAAGCCAGCATGCTCGCATTACTACGGGCGATGGCGAGACTAAACCGTTGGAAAAGCCAAGCGCCCTCACTGGCATCACCTGACACCTCGGTGATGCGAGCGGCCAGTGAAATTTTTTTCCCCACGAGCGTTCTGGACCCCAGTAATGAACTCATTTGCATACAGCCGATCAGAGTTCACCTTGACCTTGATGTTAAGTTAACAAACACACTCTACCATGTAAACTCAAGACGAAGAACGGTGTTTTAAGTCGACCGATCGCTAAGTTAGGAGACAAATAATTAGATAGATTTGCATCTCTACCTATTATCGGATTTTGTAAGGGCCCCATATGGTAAAAATGGGGATGGGAAAAATGTGGGTAGGGGGTGAGGTGTTAGCAACCCTCTCCTCTTACTGCTTTACAAAGTAAACAACAACACAAATAAGTATGCTGAGGCAGCCATAGTTGAAACAAGAACAAGAACAACAAGCATTCTTAAAAGAGAAAAGAAGCATGGTCATTCCTTATCCAAGTGACCGTAACTTATCGCCCATCACTTGTTATGCGCTCATAAATTAGTTTGATAGTTGAGCTCTGATTGGCTACAAACAAATGAGTTTATAACTGGGGTCCGGAACTCTTGTGGGAAAAAATTTCGCGAACGGCCAACGATAAGAACTTCGCAGTTAGTGGCTCAGCCCCCCACCCTCAACGTCTCAAACGCCACAGGTTGGAAGAGATAGTTCATTGTCAGGTCCTGATACTTCAGGGTTTTGTTCCGTTCGTTACGAAAACAGTGACTCTCCCATTTACTGCAGCATTCAGGATTGGTTAAATTAATTCACTAGGACATTATTTTATCGATTCGGAAGGTGAACGGAAAAGTTTAACTCGACGAGATTCGAACTAAGAACGTACAGGCTGGTAGCTAAATATTCTTTTCTACTCTAGGCACAAGGCCCGAAATTTTTGAGGAGGGGCCAATCGATTAGATCGACCACCAGTACGCAACTGGTACTTAATTTATCGACCCCGAAATGATGAAAGGCAAAGTCGACCTCGGCGGAATTTGAACTCGGAAGAGTGGTAGCTAAATATTGCAATAACAATTCTTTTAAAAGAAATATTGAAATTATTTTTTCAAATTTTGGCACGTGGCCAGCAATTTTAGAGGTGGGCGGGTGAGTCGATTATATCAACTTCGGAAAATGTTGAAGCAAGTCGACCTCGGCAGCATTTGACTCAGAACGTAAAGCCGAAAAAAATGCTGCTTAGCATTTTGTCCGATGTGCTAAAGATTCTGCCAGCTCGGCACCCCGAAATATTGAAATAATAGATAGATAAATAAAAGCTTCAAATTTATTGCATAGATTTAATTACTTTATTTTCATTACTCTAGAATTAATTATGCAAGTACCAGCAGTCTCCCGAGTTAAATTAATCTCCTTTATTTGCTCATCTCTCCTGTAAATGAATCAATAATGCAAAAATCACAATAAAATCATGTTTTATACACTGACTGAAATAACTAAACTAATTAGGTGGTTAATTACACAAAGTGACATTATACGATAAGAGAAATAAGAGTCACATTTAGATATATATTTTTTTAAATTAGTACTCGCACAAATTGCGTTAAATTATTGGTGGTGGTAGGAGAGAATAAGGGAGTTCAGTCGGGTATATGACTCGTCTAGGATCTATTTTAAAACGGGGGCCACATTTTTCATTAATGTTTTACGTAGTGTTTTTGGTACGGAAAGACTTTCAAACTTCGTATACTTATCTATTTTGTGTTATAGAACAGAAAAATATTTTTGTATTCGAATTTATTTCATGTAAAAAATTGTCTTATTTCGATAATTTCAACCAATCACTGACAAGTATTCAGTTGTTTACATTTACTCCTTTGACTGATTAAGCGGTGTAAAGCGTATTTAATCTCCATACCTTCGTTTTATTTGCTTTTTTCATTTTAAATTTGCTTTAACCCTAACCCTAGGGTTAGGGTTAGGGTTAATTGTTTCAGAATCGTTTGTTTATGTAGTCGGCATTTAATGTATATCGGCTGAATGGACGTCAGTGATTGGTTGAAATTACAGAAATACGACAACTTTAACATGGAATAACTTATGGATTTCTTTTTTTTTTTTAAGAAGACTAAGAGAAAAAGATGTTTTATATGACACATTCTACCAGTGTTCCAAGTTTCAAAGTGTTTCGTTAATGAAAAATGTGGCCCCCGTTTTAAAAAAGATCCCTCGTCTATCTTGAAGCATTTTAGTCGTTTCAATAAATAAAACCAAGTCAGATATTTACATTCCCATTATGACTGTTCCCAATTTTTAATTTTCATTTAGTTCCCATTTTGCTTAACATTGTTATAGCGTATATTTGGAATATAAGCGTTTGTTCCTTTGACGTTTTTAACAAGTGTTATCAAATGTAAATGAATACCTCTCCCCCTCAGAAAAATTTAAACTAGTTTAGAATAACCCGAAACTAACCTCCATTCCTAAAGTAATGTTTATTGCTTATACAGACTTTTCTCTAAAAATATATCGAAATGAAGCAGTAGATAAGCTATCAAACTTTAATCTTCCATTATCTCAACCAGTATTAGCAATATATGAATACTGGACAATATTGATGTTAATTTTGGTACAAGGCCAGCGATTTAGGAGGAGGGTGTAAGTCGATTTCATCGACTCCCAGTGCTCATCTGGTATTTATTTTATCGACCCGAAAGGTTGAAAGGGAAAGTCGACCGCGGCGGAATTTGTACTCAGAACATGAAAACAGACGAAATACTGCTAAGCATTTTGCCCGACATGGTAACGATTCTGCTGGCTCACCCCCATAATACTGAACAATATTAATGAACAAATTAAGGCGGTGAGCTAGCAGAATCGTTAGTATGCCGGGGAAATTTCTTAGCGGCGTTTGGCCTGTCTTTACGTGCTGGGTCCAGATACCACCGAGATCGATTTTTTTCTTTTATCTCTTTGGGGTTGATATAATCAACTTAACCCTCCCCTGGAATTGCTGGCTTTGTGCCAAAATTTGAAACCAATATTAATAAACAGATTCTGTTGCTTTCGAACACAAAGATTTAGATTATGAGCTTCATTACATCTTGTAGCAGTTTTGTACCTCGATTCGAACCACCTGACTCAGATATCCAGTTTAGAATCACAGTCTAATTTTATTTCCATACAAGGCATAACCAACCTTCATTCTGCATACAGCTGTCTTGCTCTTTCTTCCTGCTATTCCATTGGTTGTAAGTATTCTCTATACTGACTGGGCAGGGAATCCTGCACAGTCAATTTAGACTAGAAATGGCCATGCCGGTCATCCATTCTCCATGATAAAGTTTCTGGTACTTGGCGCCCTTCTGTTCAAAGGCATTTTTCTTCCCGTTTGACTCTAAGCTCGATCACTATTCTTTTTTTTTTTTTTTTTTTTTTGCCTTCTCAGGCCACAAAACGACATTCGGTGTTTGATTCGTCAAAACGACCTGGGGAAATTGCAACCTTCCCTCAGGTTCACTTTCACACCCTATGGTTAAGTCTCTTGTGTTAAACTACTTGTTCTTGCTGTGATCAATGATTTTTCTTCTTCCATCACGAACTTGATTGATGGTGTTGTTTTTCCCGGTTGGGGTTGTATTATGCCTCTCTTGCACCTGTGTGTAAGTGAATGTCGCGAGTGCGCTACCATGGCACCTCTTATATCCAAATTAGTCGTGTAGAATTCCCTTTTATGATCTTGTAGAGACTATCCGGAAATTTTATTGCAGTATTTATTCCAATGCAAAACTATCAATTTGAGAGACGACATTTTGAAATCTCCCTAAGATTACCGTGGTTGGAAGTATAATTCTCAGATCTACCAACAAGTAAATAATATCGTTTAATTCGTAGACTACAAAAAGGTTTAACATTTAGCTGTTCTTCGTTTCAATTTGTTCTTTTATATAAGAGGCATTAGGTAACATTTTTGACCTATCATGATTTTCCAGATTCACACGGACTCTTAAATTAAATGAATATACAGTTATTTTCCGAGGGCACTTGACTTTCTCAACGCCTTAGCCTCGCCATAGCCTTTGGTAACGCTGCGAGCGTGTTGGCTTGCTTCAGTAGGTTCTGGTAAACCTTGCGGTGTGCAACCAGTTACTGTGATAAAAGAAAAAAAATTACCACAAATGGTTTCAGTACAGTTTTAACAGAATGATTTCGAAGAATTAGATGAAAGTTCTTCGGTAATTTTCTTTCATGTAAATAAATGTTTATGCTAATTTTAAAATTTGTCAGCAAAATCTTATAAAATGACGACGTTCTAAAAGATGTACATGATTATATGTTATATATGAAACATTTCACTTCATCTTAATATTTTACGGCTAACAGTAACATTAATTGACATAGACCTACTTCTGTAAGCAGAGTTCGTTAGAGATTAGCAGGTGGTGGTAGTTACATTAAGTTTTGTTATTTAAGGAATATCAAAGTCTCAGACAAGTCTCGTCAGTTCACACAAGGATCCACAGAAGAGTGCGGTGGCCATGTTGAATAAGGTTTCCTCTATACAAACACAGAACTGTTTATAATATATAGAGTAAATTCTCTTTGTAAAACTTCTGTATTTATCTTAATAAATTTCTTTTAAGTTTTCTAAGAGTCTTACATAACAGAGGAGCATCAAAAAAGTGTGTGACCTCTATAACATGCTTATAATTTTATGATGTTCATTACTAGCCCAAATTAAGTGCATACTTCTAGATATGAGGACCCTGATAAATCTGCCACGCAAAGTGGTAGAACTCTGGATCCCAATCTTTTACTAAGTTAAAGATTGAATTAAAGACATTTTTAAAAATCGAGTTTGAGAACTACCCGGAGCTTAGGAATATCTTTTTGGCGTGAACATACCCGACCTATATTGAAGTACTCATCATTCTCACATATCTGGGAAGGTACTGCTTCATAATCAAACATTCTAAACGACAAGTTACTCAGTTGATTGGGAAACCATCACGCTACTTATCCTCAAAAGTGCTGTTTTCTCTAAGTTTGTCTTCTCGCGCTATTACAGCTACCGCTTCTTTGAATTAACTGTCTCTACTTAGGCTTACTGCCCATCAACTTTACCGTGTATCTGGTTTCCCGTATCCTACATTATACACCTTTTCCCATTATTCTTTCCTAGAACTGAAACCTATGGTTTTGTTTTGAGACATCGACTTAAATCTGTTCAAAATAATGAAATGGCCTGCATTGGAAATGGATAACACCCCCACCCCCTGATATAACATTTTTTGTAATCAGAAAAGTTGAGGCATACCAACCCAAGACAAACACCGAAATTTCGCCTTGCTTTAATCAGTTTTACTCCGTTATTAAGACTTCTTGAGTGTTTAAAAACACTCACATACAAAAGTAGGCGATGACATTCTGTAGCAAACCCAGAAATTAGCGTAATGATTAATTCTAGTAAACAAAAAAATTCTGAGGGCGATCCCAAAGCAGTTAAAACTTAATACACACATATTAGCGATTCACAGCTGGGTACAATGGGTACACATTGTGAGGAGTTGGTATTAAAATTTACCCTGTAATTTCCTTTAATTTTCATCTAGCATACCTACACAAGTGTGCCCCCTACCATCGATTTTTTCCCCCTCATAACTTCCAGAAAAATGTATATTTTTTTTAATGAAATTTTCCACAAATACACTTCAGAGAGTGTAGATCCCGATTAAATCGAAATTTATAGTGAAAAAAACAAACTTTTCCTTAGGTAGGGTGAGAAGTTTCCGAAAATTACAGTGGAAAAAAAAATTGTGATGTGTGTCAGCATGCATGTGTACGAATCAACTAATTTTCTTTTTTATATTAAATAACTATATTATCGTAATCTACACACTCTGAAAGGTATTTGTTGTAAATTTCACCTAAGAATACCTATTTTTCTGAAAGATATGAGGAAACAAAGTCAAGTCGTGCGAATTTTCCAAAACTCATCACTCCACTCTCGGAAAATTTGTTCCCCATGAATTTCGATATAATCGTAATCTACACTATCTGAAGTGTATTTGTAGAAAATTTCATTTAAAATATCCATTTTTCTGGAAGTTATGACGAAACAAAGTCAGTGGGGGGGGGGGGGGTACACTTGTGTAAGTAAGCCTGTCATCCTATAAACATTATACTGTATACGTAGTACAGTTTGATACATTAAAAAAAATTCAAGTGAATTAATAAATGCCAACCAGACACTGCTTCAGAAGTATATTAATTTGACTCTGTGAAATACAGTTTAGCTCTTTATTTTTCATAATTTATTTTATATTTTAAGATTGTATTTAGATTGTCTCCGGAAAACTGGAAAACCCAGAAATCCGGAATACTTCCGTCCCAAGCCTCCCGGATATTTTGTCCGGTACCATATAACTTTCATGTCACTTTTTTTCAACAATTCAATCGTCGCCTCATTAATAAAGGAACTCACTATAATGTAGGATGTTGAGATTGCTTGACGGTCATGACTTTCCCCTGGACTATTATTTACAGTGTAAACAAAATACAATAGCAAGAAACCGGGAACTGAAATCAGATCTCGGTTGTTGCCTTATAAGTGATCATTTCCATTCTAAGGAAGGGACTTGGGCGGAGGTAAAGAATACGCACAGCCAGGACTTGATACAAACGTCTACGTGATTTAGCAGACGAGAGTTATGGTTACATATTTGAAACCATTATCTTAAGCCGTAGATTTTATAAATTGAAAAATTGCAAACGTACCCTATTTTTATAAATTAACAATTTAATAAGTATTTATTATTTAATAATAAATATTTACAAAATAAAATATTTTAAATTCTTTTTACGAACGAGAATTTTCGAAAAGATATTAAATGATTTTGTGAATTGTACGAATCCAAGGCTGGTTTACAAACCGACATGGCAGACGTTTAGTGTTTGACGAAATTGTAAACAGAAAAAGGTATTTATTTCTATTGTCTCTAGGTTGATGCATGTTTATTAACTGGTTGACAGCTATTCTTCAATCGTTTTGTACTATATAAGAACGAAAAATCTTTCTTACGCATGGATTATCATAGAAATAAATCTGCGATCTGTTTGAACCTATGCAAATGAAAAGCATGAACATCACACGTTCTCCTTCATCAATGTGTAGTCTTGTCTCTAAGAATATATTGTGTTGGAGGTGATTGCCATAGAGGATAGATGAACTTTCGGGAAGAAAATTACGAACAGGTTTCAGCGGAGGTAAAGAATACGCACACTACCCGTTTTCGGCGTAACAAAAACCCTAATCCGGGTGTGCATTCATTACTCTCGCCCAGGTTTCGATCCCCGGTTGAAGTCATTTCATCTAATTTCCACCGGTGAAACCCTTCAAAATGACCTCATAGTGTATCGTTCCTGTCCTCTGTAAACCTAGAAAACTTGCATTATAAGCCATTTATTTTTAACTTGTAAGTCATAGATGGAAGGTTAAATATAGCAATACTTGATTTTTTTTTTTTTCAAGTCATAGAGAAAATGCTAAATGGGATTCTGGGACATTCATGCATTTTGTAAGACTATTGGTTATGAAAGTGAAGCAATTATAACAGGAATTAAAATAGAAACTTCAGCAACATGTCTCATAACTTTTTAACCAGCACGTCTTATATAACGGTTTCTGCAACGCTACTTATGTAACATTTTTTTATTTTCAGATTTTTAGGTACTCTGACATTAATTGGTACTACTAAAGCTGCGCGGACCCGAACGCGCAGTCGCGCGTCCGCGCAAGCTAGTCTTGAGTGGCCGATCCTAACCCTATCCCTAACCCGCGTGTGCAAATGAATACTTGTTTAGGGTTAGGGTTAGGATCGACCACTCACGACTAGCTAGCGCGTTCGGGTCCGCGCTGCTTTAGTAGTACCCATTAATTTCTTTTTTTGTAACTTTGGCTTTATATGTGAAGTATTTTAAACAATGGATTGTCGCGGATTCGATTCTCCGAGGACGAAGACGTGGCGCAAAGTACATCGTCTAATAAACACTTCTTAATATAGTAGGGCGTGAATTGAGTGATATTTGCCTGCTATTTCTGACAGGTCAATAAACCACGTAGTGGCTCTCCCTTTTGAGTCGATTTTTAAAAATATTTTCAACAGCATTTTTATATTATGTCAGGTTATTTTCAACATGTACAATCCGGATTAACAGTATAGCTTTAGGGGTAGTATTTGGGTAACTTTTCAGATTAACACCCGCACGATTTTCACTAGGGTGTTAAGGTTAGGATTAGGGACGGAATTCCCTAACCCTAAAACCCTAGTGAAAATCATGCGGGTGTTAATCTGAAAATTTACCAGTATTTGTCCCATGTACGAGATGGTATCAAAAAGTTCCCAGACTAGTTCTGTAGCGCGCCAACAGATGGCAGCACACGGTTGCGTACGCAGTGAGAGTTAGTGACCTTCATGAGGCAGTGTGCCGAGTGACATTGTTGTATTTACTTCGCGAGTTGTGATTCTCAATAGAGATCCATATAGAACCTGAGGGTCCTTATAACATTTTTAGGGATCCAAGCAACAAAATAGTAAACTGGGATCTGCAATGGTATTTTAAGGCTCCCTAAAAAATTTTGCTTTAAATGTATATATTAGTATGTATTGCAAGATATGACAAGGTTTCTTTCTCTAACATTTTACATTGTTCAATCTACACAAGGGAGTGCCAGTGGCACGTAAAAGCACCCACTACACTCTCGGAGTGGTTGGCGTTAGGAAGGGCATCCAGCTGTAGAAACTCTGCCAAATCAGATTGAAGCCTGGTGTCGCCTCCTGGTCCACCAGTCCTCAAGTCAAATCGTCCAACCCATGCTAGCATGGAAAGCGGACGTTAAACGACAATAATGATGATGATGATGTATACAACTAGTTTTTAGACATTGAATGGTTATGGGTCCACCAGAATAAAGTAATAATCAAAGGGGTCTATAAATAAAAGACGGTTGAAAACCCCTGCTCTACATGGTTGCCTGACCTGTCAGAAGTAGCAGTCACATTTTCTTCAAATCGCACCCTATAAAAGAATACATTGGCTATATAGTCTTGTGTCCACTGTCTGCAGGAGAGGGGTTGAGGTGGGGCTATTGCACCTATTGGTGACTATGAGGACTGTGTAATTAATAATTGGATAGGCTTGGACTGGAACACAGTATAGTAGTAGCAATGGGACAGAAATCATAAACTTTTAAAATCATAGCTCAGAACCTTGATGACTCAGCCAACAGTGGTTCACTCCTGCCGGTGGTGGCGGTGGCAGTGGCAGTGGCAGTGGTGGTGGCATTGGTGGTGGCGGTGGCAGTAAGGATGATGATAACATCCAAATGTCATCACTCTGCAGGGGTGAGAGAAAGGTTTCTAAAGGCTCCTAGCTTCCTCTTGTTGATGGGGCAACAGTCTTTCTGCTTTAAGCAAAGGTTACATTTTCAACAAAAACACGAACATTCAAACCCAACATACATCTACACAGACTCTTTTCTATACACTCGCACAAACGTAGACATGCAAATATATGTGAAGATGCATGGGTTAGTGGTTAAGGTGTTGGACTAATGATAGTAAGATTATGGTTTCAATTCCTGGATTATGTGATGTGCTATGTTCTTGAACAAAACACTTCATTTCATGTTCTCCTGACCACTTAACTGGTAAAAATGAGTAATTCTGTGATGGACTGGTATCCTGTCCAAGGAGGAATATATACACCTGGGAAACTGGCCCTATGCTCCTTACAGAGTAATGTGGATGAACCATCAAGATATAGGGAGCACAGAAGATGCTGTCCTCTGTAGAAGTGGTGGCCATGGTGGTAATAGGAAGTTCATTGTCATTGTAGTTTCATTGTCATTTCTTTGTTTCAGGTAGATTTTACATATATGTGAAGACAACATCTTACTTAAAACTTCACCATGTACCGAGTGTTCTCTAACAGACTGGCTTCAGCTCAGAATCTGCAACTGATTGGAGCCCATCTGCGGTTAATGTCTTCATGTCAGAAAAACTTGGTGGATCGAATAATCCGTGTGGATCATGCTGGTGAACTTGGAGCCGACAGAATCTATGCAGGACAATACGCTGTCCTTAAGAAAACCTCAGTTGGCTCCCTCATTAAGGTAAATCACCAAAGTTTAATGTTTACTTTGTTATATTTGTCTATTATTATTATTATTATTATTGTTTATTTCAAAACTTTTTGTGTCTCACCCTTACGATGGAATTTAGGTGGGTTTACTCATGGATAACAAGTCACCATCTGTGACCTCAGCCATCCAAGAACTCTCAAATGATCTTCACCATTCCTAACAAGCAGGCCAGCTGCATGTGCTTCTGCAAACCATTCTTTTCTGTTTACTCCTTAAGCCTCTTCCTCATTATCCCTAAGGCTCCAATGATAACTGGTGCAACTTCACTCTCTCGGCAACCCCACAATCTTATCTCTCTCTTCAGTTCCTGGTATATATCTCTACCTTGTTGATTTCTTTTTCTCTTATTCTTGTATCAAATGGGCAGACCACTTCAGTTATGTAGCAAACCTGTTCCTTCTTCTCAAACACCTTTTATTATTATTGCTTGTTATTATGATTGTTATTATTGTTATTATGAAGGCAGTGAGTTGGAGAACTGTTAGCACGCTGGGCAGACTACTCACTGGCATTTCATCCATCTTAATGTTCTGAGTTCAAATTCCACCAAGGTCAAGCTTGTCTTTCATCCTTTCAGAGTTGATAAATTAAGTACCGGTAAAACACTGGGGTTGATGTAGTCAACTAGTCCCCCTCCCCCGAAATTTCAGGCCTTGTACCTTTAGTAGAAAGGATTATTGTTATTATTAAGGTGGTGAGCTGGCAGAATCATTAGCATGCCAGGCAAAATACTTACCAAGAGACACTGGATGCCTTCCCGAAGACCTCCCTCAACTAATGCAGGACTGAGATGGAGGATGTGTACGGGTTAAAACTGTCCAAGCAAGCTTGACCAGATAGTGATGATGATGACCATGGCCTCAGATTCACTAATACCTTTTGAGTGAAATTTTTTAGATGGAAATTGCACGGAAGCCAGTCATATGTCATGTATATGTGTGTGCATGCATGCATATCTGTGAAAGATATAATACAGAATGCTTTGTGTAACATAAATAAAAATAAAATCATAATAAGCACATCCAACTTAAGTTGGTTGTGTTGTTTAGATTGCTTTAAACTGCTGTTAGTGTCTGGAGGTACTATCTCATGTTGACTACATGTGCTAATTAAGCACATGTGCAGATGATCAACTAACAATCATCTGCACTGGTGGATGATACTGCTGCATCATGTGATTTCATCAGTTCTGCAGATCATCAGTGGCAGCCTTCCTTGTATCGAATTAGTAATAGTGTTTGTAACAAATATGATAAAATAAATATCAGCATTGCATATTTTCCCTTTCACCCTTCAACAGTTAACAGACTAAGTTCTTCAGTTTTATACCTCTACTTAAAAATATAATTTGGTATCTAGTCACACAAAATCATGGTTACAGCAAGTCAGTCAGCACAGATGGTTAAGTCCTGGATCAGATGTTTATCTCAGTAGTGTTACTCTACACCAGTTGTTCTCAACTGGGATCCATGTAAGATTTTGTTGTTAAATTTATCTGCAATCAATTGGTTATATTTCTACAATACACAAAATATTTTAACTATGCTTTTTATACAATTCCTAATAATATTATAATATTTAATTATAGAAATGTAATAGGATTTTTTAAGCATTGAATGGCTTGGAGGGTACATCTGAGTAAAGCAGGAATCAAATGGGTCCTCATTGATGTTAAATTTATCTGCAATCAATTGGTTATATTTCTACAATACACAAAATATTTTAACTATGCTTTTTATACAATTCCTAAGAATATTATAATATTTAATTATAGAAATGTAATAGGATTTTTTAAGCATTGAATGGCTTGGAGGGTACATCTGAGTAAAACAGGAATCAAAGGGGTCCACAGGCAAAAAATGGG
>NC_068997.1:42466593-42485301 GCF_001194135.2 Octopus bimaculoides
TGTTAAATTTATCTGCAATCAATTGGTTATATTTCTACAATACACAAAATATTTTAACTATGCTTTTTATACAATTCCTAAGAATATTATAATATTTAATTATAGAAATGTAATAGGATTTTTTAAGCATTGAATGGCTTGGAGGGTACATCTGAGTAAAACAGGAATCAAAGGGGTCCACAGGCAAAAAATGGGTGAGAGGCACTGCTCTAAACTCTCTTTGTTTGTCCCCTGTAAATCTGCAGTTTGTGCTAATAAAAAAAAAATCTCTTTTTTTTTTTTTGCCATTTTGTGTTTAGGAAATGTGGGAAGAAGAGAAACACCATAGAGAAACATTTGAAAAACTAATGGTTCAACACAGGGCTCGACCCACAGCTTTACTACCTATTTGGAATGTTGCTGGATTTGTCCTTGGTAATTATGTTATTTTGCTATACTTTCTGCTGTCCACCATATCGAATTTTCCCAGCTACTCCTATCTTCATTATGCTGTTTGTGGTTTCTTGCCACACCATGATCCTCCTGCTTCCTGGCTGTGTCATGAACAACAATTAATTTTCTACTTAGAAACAATGTCCCCCACCCCCAACACTAATTAACTTTTTTCTATCCACCTCATATACATACACTGAAAAACCTCCACACATACACTTCACAGTTATCTTAGGTGTACACATATTTGATGTCTTGTAAATCACACCCTACCATCTATAAAATGAAGGACACATAAATGACGGATGCAAGCGTGGCTTTGCAGTTAAGATACTCATGGCACTTTAGTCGTCTTCTACTATAGCTCCAAGTCAACCGTAGCAGATGGAATCTAGGAAACTGGAAGAAGCCTATCATGTATATAGGTATGTATGTATAGATATATATATATATATCATCCTCATATATATAAATATATGTGTGTGTGTGTGTGTGTGTATCATACACATATAAAAGCAAATCAAATACTGACATCACTTCATTCAACTAAAACCATTCAAGTATGACTGCAGTCCAATGACTGAAACAAGTAAAAGATAAAAGATATACTTGTACACACACACACACATGGCACTCCCTACTAGCGATATAAACAAGAGTGCATTTTGCACCAGAGGCCAGTATGAGAGTTTCCCTCATGGCATCTACCACAGTATAGTTTGTTCTAACAACATTCTTGTATAAGTGAGGATAAATGTTGCCTCTTGGTATTAATACTGCTCCTCTCGCTAATATATATATTTTTTACAAACTCACTGGCTAATCACAACACTAGCACTGTTTTTCTATATATTGCTGGCAAGTAGATGAGTCACTGCTATCTCTAGCAGTCAAGCATCCATCATTGACAAAGCAAAGGAAGGTAGAAATCATGTGATTTAGTGGTCTTGGCACTGTACGTGGTAGGGATTTATTTTCCTGCTAGCAATATAGACCAAAGTGCATTTTGCACCAAAAGTCAATATGAGAATTTCTCTTAAGGTATCAGCTAGAGTGTAGTTTGTTCTAATTGAATTTCTACATTTAATTGGGAATAAATATATATTTTTATATGTGTTTGTATATGTTTGTGTGTACCATCATGTGATAGTTGTAAATAAGCGTCATCGTCATACAAATGTTTCCATTTCCAGTCTTCCATGAAAAAGACGAAACATGTCTGGTTATGGGAAGAGAAGCAGCTGGCCATAGACAATCTGTCTCAACAAATTCTATCTGACCCATGCAAACATGGAAAAATGGACATTAAATGATGATGACAATATGTCATCTAAAAGACTTTTGTTTCTTATTTTTTAGCTCTACATACTATTACTTCACTATCACCTACATCTTTTTATATCAGTACCACACTATTTTATGGTACCAGTATCGCACAGTACATGTAATGTTGGTTTCAAATTTTGGCACAAGGCCTGCAGTTTTGTGGAAGGGGTCTAGTTAATTACATCGACCACTGTGCTCAACTGGTACTTATCTTATCAACCCCAAAAGGATGAAAGGCAAAGTCAACTTCAGTGGAAATTGAACTCAGAACGTAAAGATATACAAAATGCTGCTAAGCATTTTCTCTAACATGCTAACAATACTGCCAGCTTACTGCCTTCACAGTACATGTGATACTATGCTTTAATATCACTAACATCTAGATCACTCCCACTGCTATGTAACTTCTCCCACCCTTAAATCTTCTTGCACATGACTGACATAAATCCACTCACTAATGAATTCTTCTATATTAGAAACCATTCACCATGCCAACTTCCATTCTACCGTTATTCACCATACCATTGTCTATAAACACATTTTTCTTTCCTTTTAAAAAAAAATTTTTTTTATTTGTTTCACTTATTAAACTGCAGCCATGTTGGGAGCCCGCCTTGAAGAATTTTTAGTCAAATGAATTGACCTTAGTACTTATTCTGTCAGCTTCTTTTGCTGAACCACTAAGCTATAAACATACCAACACAAATACATTATATTCATCCTCTCGCCCATTCCTTATCTCTAACCACTTTTCACTTTCCCCAGATACTCTTGCAACCTCTACCCACCTACATTCTCAGTTTTTCTGTCCCTACTTACTTCTACTTACATCATACCTTGACGGTCCATCATCTAGCCCACCCTCTCTTCTAAATGTGAGTATCCATGTTGCTCCTCCACAGCAAGAAACCCCTTCTTTTATACCAGTGGTTCTCAACCATTTTTTTATCTATAGACCACTTTGGTTACTATCTTATTCTGGTGGATCCCCATAGCCATTTGATGTTTAGAAACTAGTTTTATAGAAACTTCTTTCAATATTACTCTTTTGTTTTTCACACATTAATTTGTGTAGGTTGAACTATGTAAAATGTTAGAGAAAGTAACTTAACTATTTCTTACAATAAATACATCTAAAGCAAACTTTTTCATGGATCCTTAAAATACTGCAGTAAATACCCAATTTACTATTTTGTTTGTGTGGACCCCAAAGACCTTATATGAACCCTGGTTGAGAACCACCACTTTAACCCTTTGCCTCCTAGCATAAAGCCACCTCTCCCAAGTGTCTTGCAAGCTGAATGATGACCTCACTAGTGCAAGTGGCACAGAAAAAGCACCAAGTACAAGAAAAGTGGTTGGTATTAGGAAGGAGATCCAGTTGTAGAAGCCATACCAAAGTAGATGATGGAGTATGATGCAGTCCTGGAGTCCATCAGATCCTGTCAAACATCCAGCCTATGCCAGCATGGAACATGCTGGTGATGATGTTGCAGACATACATATACATACATACCTACAAGCATACATACATAATAATTAAAAAATAGATGAGATATACAAACAAGTATACATACAAACAAGCATACATACATACAAGCATGCATGCATACATACATACATACATGTATGCATGCAAGCATACACTCAGAGTGAGAGAAGAAAATATCGCCTCAACTATGTAGAAGTAAAATTTGTTCCAGTATTTATAATTTTTGTATTCCATGAGTGTACTGGCATTTCTCTGAGTTCATTAACATTTTATATATTTTCATTTGATAGGTGCTGGCACAGCCCTGATGGGGAAAGAAGCAGCTATGGCTTGTACTGTGGCAGTTGAAGATGTAATTGGTCATCATTATAATGCGTAAGTGTTAAACCATATCCTGTGACTAGTCTGTTAAAATGAGATGATGTTAATGTTGAGAAGTTTCTGTTTTTCTTAATTTTGTATTGTGTTCATTTCAAGGAACACTGATACGTGTTAGATGATCAAGTAATACCAGAAAGTATCATACTCAGTGACTGACAAAGCAATATCATTGTAAACTGTACAAGTGCAAAGGGAATGCTTTGAAAAGAGGAATTTATAGGGACATCAAATTGTTGGAACACAGCAATCACAGACAGGATCACTGCACACTTGATCAAGAATAGAGTTAGCTGTAATGAAATGCTGTTCAGCTTTATGTCTGGGAAAGGTACTACAGATGCAATCTTACTAATGAGACAATTTCAGGAGAGGTACTTAGCAAAGAGCAAACCACTCTCCCTGGCATTCATTGACTAGGAGAGGATCTTTGACAGAATACTACATTCTGTAATCAGGTGATCACTACAGAAACTAGATGTAGATTATTGGCTTGTGAGAGGTGTACAAGCTATGTACATAGGTGCAGTTAGCAAAGTGAAAGTCAACAATGAATTCAGTGACAAATTTAGCTTGGAGCTAGGGGTCTATCAAGTCTCAGTTCTCAAATTCCCCCTATTCATCATAATCTTACAAGCTATCAACAGAGCAGTTTAAGACTGTTGATCAGATGCACCATCTTGTCACTTGGACCTCCTTGATAGGGTTCAGAAGTGAGTCTCTAATTTGATTGGCCCCTTTTGGCCCCTTTCTTGCTTCAACTGCAAACCTTGTTACAGCAACATGATGTCACTAGTCTTAGTATTTTTTATCATTACTACCACAAGAAGTGCTCTGATGAACTTTCTCCCTTAGTTCCAGATCACTTTGTACCATCTCATCTTCATCCAAATGCTATTGTGCTGCCATGAATAAGGAAGACTTTCTATCATTGTAGCTTTTTTTCCTCGAACTGCCAGACTTTGAAACTCTCTTTGATCTCGTTGTTTTCCCACTTCTTATGAACTATTTCAAGTAAATTCATTCCTTTCATCTCAATTTTGCCTTGGGTCTCCCTCTTCCACAGGTTTCATTCACATTTAGCAATTGGCATCCTGCTGTACACACACACACACACACACACACATCTGTGTAAGAAGCACTGGTGTTGGTACGAGTGCCATGTAAAAAGCACTAATGATGGTGCCACATAAAATGCACCCAGTACACTTTGTAAAGTGGTTGGCATTATGAAGGGCATCTAGCCATAGAAACAAAGCCAAGACAGACTACTGAACTTGGTGTGGCCCTTGGCCTTGCTAGTTCTTATCAAGCCATCCAACCCATACCAGCATGGAAAATAGGCATTAAATGTTGATGATGATGATGGTGATGGCATGTGTATGTCCACATACATGTATGTATATATAATATACAGTTTTATGTTTGTCTTTCATTTGTTCTCAGATGAATTTTTATGATGAAAGGAGGTGCGTGAGTGAAACAGAGAGAGGAAGAAAGGAAAGTATGAGGAGCGCCACGCATAAATAGCAAAATCCCCTAATCCCACTTGTATTGTGGAGCAGTAGAGTAGAACACACATTCAAAATACCTTTCTTCCATTTTCCTTTTTCAACAGCCAAATTCGGGATTTAGTTGAAGATGATCCAGTAAAACATGAAGAACTTTTGAAGGTCTGTATACAGTTTTCTTCTCTTTTTTTTTGTTGTTGTTGTTGTTTTTGCTGCTGCTGCTGCTGTTGTTGTTGTTGTATCAAGATAAACAGCGCATGACCTTGCAGTTAGTAGCGGCAGACGAAATACCGCTACTTATTTTGCCCAGCATGCTAACGATTCTGTCAGCTTGCTACCCTAATAACAATAACAATAATAATAATATGCATATATGTATGTATTAGGTTTTATTTCAAAATTTCTTGCCAATAGAGAAAGAACCAGTTTCTAACCCAGATCCAAGTCTCCTTCATTGGAATTTCAACAACATCAACTGCGTGTTTTTGCATGCATGTTCTGTATATGTATATATGTATGTACATATTAATTATTGTTTTTTTGTTATGTATCTTTATAGATAATAAAGAAATTTCGTGATGATGAATTACACCATTATGAAACAGGGCTTGAGCATGATGCTGAGCAAGTAAGTTTGTTCTCTATCATCTTAAAAACTGTAATATCCATAGTTTATTGGCAATTGATGGATTAAATTTCTCTTTTTTCATTTTCCTTTTTGGTTTTACATGGTTTCAATCATTGATTTGCTCTTATGTATTTTTCTTTTTTTTTTTTAAATCTTTATAGTATGTATTTTTGAACAGTAGCATTGTTAGTTATAGGTTTTCAATGGCCCCTACTTATTGGTTCCCTGGAGAGAGTAGCAAGTAAACATCTGTGCAACTTTGAATTAATACCATAACATATTTTTGTTCAAACATACTGGTTTATTGGATATTATCCCTGATGTACATTGGTTTCAAATTTTTTGGCACAAGGCCAGCAGGTTTGGGGGAGGGGCTAAGTCACTTAAATCTACCCCAGTGTTCAACTGGTACTTTATTGGCCCTGAAAAGATGAAAGGTAAAGTTGACCCTGGCAGGATTTGAACTCAGTATTTAAAGACATATGAAATGCTGCTAAGCATTATGCCCGGCATGCTAACAATTCTGCCAGGTCGATGCCTTCTTCTTGATACACATTGGCAAATTAACACACAAACATACAACAAACATCCACACAATTACATAGACTCCATTTTATTAATTTCACTCATTATGTATTTTGTCAGCTCAAGGATATAATACAAGATATTTGTTGCAGGTGTCATGCTGTAGGATTGAACATGAAACCATATGGTTTCAAAGAAAAATTCGTTATCACAGTCATACCTGCACGTGGTCAACCTTGACCAAAGGCATTCCTGCTGTGACTATTCGGCTTGTCTTTTTTGTTTGAAGATATTGTTTATGCAAGACTACCTTACCGCATATGTTCTTCTCATTTATAGGAGAGTAAACTGTTGTTTCAAACAGTTTGAATGATCACATAGGAGCTTCTACATGGGTTCATTTAGTCACTAAACTGTTGCTATGCATTGGCACAAAAGAGAGGCAGAGCCCCAAGAAAGGGGGCTTTAAGCTCTCTTTCCATATAACAATGGAATTGTTAAGGGGTGAAGGAGGGCAACTATGGAAAATCCTCAATCTACATGCAATCACTATTTGAAAAAGAGGAAAGGCAGCAAACTGAAAGAATCGTTAGCATGCCAGGCAAAATGCTTAGCAGCATTTCATCTGTCTTTATGTTCTGAGTTCAAATTCTTTTGAGGTTGACTTCACTTTTCATCCTTTCAGAGTTGATAAAATACCTCCCACTGAAATTGCTGGCTTTGTGCCAAAATTTGAAACCAATATTTGAAAGAGGTTAAGGTGGTGAGCCAGTAGAATCGTTAGCATGCCAGGCAAAATGCTTAGCAGCATTTTGTCCATCTTTATGTTCTGAGTTCAAATTCTGCTGAAGTTGATGTTGCCTTTCATCTTTTCAGGGTTGATAAAAATAAGTACCTCCCCACTCCCCCGAAATTGCTGGTCTTGTGCCAAAATTTGAAACCAATATTTGAAAGAAGGAAAACACAGCCTCACTGTAGAAGGAGTTTAATACTATCTTGTTTCATAGGGAAGATCTGAGGAACTGTCACCCAATATGTCTCTTGTCATGAGACTACTGAAACATCTTGATGACCAACTATTGAAAAAGCAGGAAAGTTTTCAGAAGAACTGCATCATGATACACCACATATTCACTATAAAAGGGCTTCAAGAATGAGTGAAAGTTGTCAGCAATATCTCTTGATTTTTATTTTGGCAGTGTTGACCGTCTGGGGAGAATTCTTATCCTTTAGTCTTCATTTTGGTTTGATGATCATGGCAAGTTTGGATATGATCTAATTTTTAGTAGTATGAACTTGTACAGCATTATCCACACTTTCTCATTCCATTTCATCTGGATCCACTGTCTAGAGATGTGTAGAGTGGTTGGGAATAGACTGGCCAGAGCTGTTGGAAACTTGGCAGAATTTGTCAAGAAACTTGGTGCAGGCATGGCTGTGTGATAAGAAGCTTACTTCCCCACCACATGGCTCTGGGTTCAGTCCCACTGTGTGACACCTTGGGCAGGTGTCTTCTACTATAGCCTTAGGCCAATCAAAGCTTTGTGAATGGATTTGATAGATGGAAACTGAAAGAAGCCCATTGTATATCTATATCTACATGTGTGTGTGTCTGTGTTTGTCCCCAACACCGCTTGACAACCAGTGTTGGTGTGATTACATCCCCCATTACCTAGCAATTCAGCAAAAGAGATCAATAGAATAAGTACCAGGCTTTAACAAAAAATAAGTACAGGGTTGATTCATTTGACTAACAAAAAATTCTTCAAAGCAGTGCCCCAGCATGGCCCCAGTCTAATGACTGAAACAAGTAAAAGGTAAAACATAAACTGTTTATGGGACTCCCCTTTAATATTTCTGTCAGTTTTTTTTTTTGCTTTACTCTTCTGCTGTCCCAAGCACTCAAAAGACAGTGTAACTATTTCATCCTTGATTGCTGATTTGTTAATCACAATCATGAGCTAGAGTCTTATATAGATATTCTACAGCATTACAGAGCAAATTGAAATATGTAGATATTAAGTATTGTGTTTATACATGCTGCATTGAGAACATGTATTTACTTATCTTAGATTCGTTTTCTCTCTATTTCAGGCACCTTTCTATAAAACATTGACTGAAGTGATAAAAGTTGGTTGTAAAGGAGCAATATGGCTATCAGAACGAATATAATGTCACATCTTTCTCTCTCCCCATCTCCCATCTTAGCTATCTCCATTTTCTATTCCTTGCCCATTCTCCTCCTTTCTCTTATCTATCTCCATTATCTTAGCTCCTCCTCTCCCCCTCCCCCCACTTCTAAGCACTCAACCTACTGATTGTATACATTTCACATTTGCCAGAAAGTCAACTTTTTGCTGATATCCTATGATTTGCTGTAGGTTGTTAGGCTTAGAATACAGAATGGGATACACCTGCCAGATTCTGTTTGTGACATCTTGGTTGTTAATGGAACCAAATTTTGCAAGGTTTATCTCAGGTTACAGATGATATATATATATATATATATATGTGTGTGTGTGTGTGTGTGTGTATGTATATGTATATGTATATATATATATATATATATATATATATATATATATATATATATATTGTTATATTTCAGGATGCTCTTTTTATTTTGTGTTTTTGCCAAATAAACACAGGCACTATATATTTGTTCTACACTCGTATATTACTGTTCTTATTTTAACTTATGTCCATTGTCTGGAAATCTTTTGTCACACATCTGTGACCTCTTTGGGGTTGCTGAAGAGATCACAGATATGTGACGAAAGATTTCTGGACAATGGACATAATAAGATAAAATAATAACAATAATAAATGAGTGGAGATCAAATATATAGTGCATGTGTTTATTTGGCAAAAACAAAAAACAAAAATGACCATCCCGAAATATAACAATATCTGTTTCAACACAGTATCACATCAGGAATCTTGCAACACGTATTCATAAACGTATGTATATGTATATATATATATATATATATATATATATATATATATATATATATATGGTACTGTATGGAATGGGACTGTTATCTCGTTGATTGTATTTGCTAAATATATTCAAGAGACAGGACTTATTGTGATTGTATTTTCTATGTGTGATACTACATCTTTACATGTTTTAGTGAGCGTTATGTGTGGACTATTTACATTTAAATCACTATATTTGAAGAAGAAAAATTGTAAAACTTGATTTTGTTCTCTCTGAAAGAGAAACTGAAACATTTTATTTTGAATTGAAAAAAAAAATATATAAATAAAAAAAACTCTAAACTTGCAAAACCCAAATCATGAATCTGTTATGTTTTAGCTTTTAAGTGTTTCAGTCATCTGACTGTGGCCATGCTGGGGCACCACCTTGAAGAAGTTTAGGTGAATGAATCGACCCCAGTACTTATTTTTTACTTTTCTAAGCCTGGTGCTTATTCTATTAGTCTCTCTTTTGCTGAACCTCCAAGTTAAGGGAATGTAAACACACCAACACAGGTTGTCAAGCAGTGATGAGAGTTAAACACAGACACAAAGACACACACAGAGATATATATTTATATACAACAGGCTTCTTTCAGTTTCCGTCTACCAAATCCACTCGCAAGGCTTTGGTTAGCCCAAGGCTATAAGGCTCCATTATGTTCTGAGTTCACATCCTTCTGTTGTTGGTTTTACCAGTCATTCCACCAAGGTCATAAAAAATTGTATCAGTTGTTGTTTAATCCTAGGTCTGTCCTGATTAAACAAACCAATGACAAAAACATTCCATTTGTGACAACTTCAGGTTTTCTCCAAAGTGGCCCAGGTTCAATTCCCAGCATGGGAATATGATATTACTTTAGATTAGTGAACTAGCAGAGTCATTAGTTTTGGACAACATACCTTGTGGTATTTGTTCTGGTTTATTACATACTGAATTCCAAATCCCATTGATATCAGCTTCACCTTTTATCCTTTTGGGATCAATAAAACAAAGTATCAGTCAGGTATTGGAGGTAATTTCATTGGCTGTCACCTTCTCATCACAAATTTCTGGCTTTGTGCCTGTCTTAGAAATGATTATTAATATTATGGCAAGTGGTGAAGCAACAAATTAGCAGAATCGTTAGCATGCCAGGCAAAATTCTTAGCAGTATTTCATCTGTCTTTATGTTCTGAATTAAAAGTTCATCATGGTCAATTTTGCTGTTCATCCCTTCAAGGTCAATGAAATAAGTACCAGTTGAGCAATTGGGGTCGATGTAATTGACTAAACCCCAAGCTGAAATTGCTGGCCTTCTGCTAAGATTTCAAATCAATATTACGACAAGTGTGCTGGTAGAATCATTAGCATTGCTTAGTGTCATTTTATCCATCTTTATGTTCTGAGTTCAAATTCCACCAAAGTTAGCTTTGCCACTTATTCTTTCAGGGTCAATAAAATAAGTACCAGCTGAGTACTGGAGTCAATGTAATCCATTAACCCCTCCCCTGAAATTGCTGGCCTTTTGCCCAAATTTGAAAGCAATACTATGGCACAAAAAAGTGGCATTTATTCCAATTATTTACATTGTAAGTTCAAATTCCTCTGAGGTTGGCTGTTCCCTTCATCCTTTCAGGGTCAATAAAATAAATACAAATCAACTACTGGGATTAGTATAATCAACTTGCCCCCTCTACTCTAATTTACAGGCCTTGTGCCAAAATTAGAAAGGATAATACTGTTATTAAACCTTGTGAGAGGCATTATGCCGGTAATAAACACACGCACTGGTTCAGTCCTTTATTAATTTATAAACAGTATTTAGTTTTTTGTTAAATCATTTCATTGCACTCTTGCAATCTCTTCAGTAACTTGTCTCTCCACTTCCATTTATTACTGGCATAATGCCTCTCCCAAGGTTTAATTGTATTTCTTTCAACACACGTATTCACATCAAGAATCTTGCACACGAAATACACATACGAAATACTGTTATTATTATGCAGAAAGTGATGAACCTGCTGTGCATGCTCTCTTTCAGTATTTAAGTATTGCTGAATTGTGGAGTTATGTTGAATAGCTGTTGCCATGTATATTGTTCCAACTATCAGCCAAACCCATCATGAGGATTGCTCTACCACCTTGGTTTAGCCAGGAAAAGAGGGTAGTTTTCCTTTCTCTACAACGTGAGTTTGGAAAAGGAGTTGCTGCTCTCAAATTTGCAGTAAGGTGTGTGACAGTGGTAAGTATAGCCCCTAATAAATTCATCTTTATGCTAACGACCACAGCTGGGTGAGAGCAATTGCTCTTTTCAGAATGAGAAATCCAAAATCTGAGAGGCTCCCTGGTTGACTCCTGATAGCTGTTCTCTTATTAGAACATTTCATATTGAACTCAGTTACATAGGAATTTCAAACTTTACCCTTTATTTGGTTCATGTCAGGGTACACCATTTTCATTTCACTTTCTGCATTTCGTGACATTTTTCTGCTTCAGTTGATAAAGATGTTGGTTAATGCAGTGCAGTTACCTAGAGGTTCTAAGTTCAATCCCAGGCAAGGCACTAAGCTAATTCACAAAAAAAATCAACTGAAGCAAAAAAATGTCATGAAACACAGAGAGTGGAATGAAAACAGTGTGTACCTCCATGGAACAAATAAAGGATTAAGTTCAAAATAATTCCAGTACAACAACTGAGTTTAATACAAGAGGCCTCTGCCAGGATGTGTACCTTCCTACACTGGACACTAAACTCCGCTTGCGAAGACCTGTTGAGGCAAGTGAAATCAAACTAATTTCGCCGGCTGGCACCCATGCCAACGTCGTCTCCTTCATTGGACACGAAACTCAGCTTGCGAAGACCTGTTGAGGCAAGCGAAAGCGAAACAAAATCGTGATGGCACGTGTAAAGACATTCGAGCGAGATCGTTGCCAGTGCCGCTGGACTGGCTACTGTGCAGGTGGCATGTAAAAGACACCATTTCGAGCGTGGCCGTTGCCAGTACCGCCTGACTGGCCTTCGTGTCGGTGACACGTAAAAGCACCCACTACACTCTCGGAGTGGTTGGCGTTAGGAAGGGCATCCAGCTGTAGAAACTCTGCCAAATCAGATTGGAGCCTGGTGTAGCCATCTAGTTCACCAGTCCTCAGTCAAATCGTCCAACCCATGCTAGCATGGAAAGCGGACATTAAACGATGATGATGATGATGATGATACCTATAAAAGGCTGAAGCTGTACAACAGCCAAAACATAGTGAAAGCAAGAATCAAGATGAGGACACCATCCCAGCTAATATAAACAATATACGTAATATAAATTCTTCATCTCAGAAATATAGAATTGTAGAATGTTTCAGTTCCTTTTTTATATTTTTCATGTCTGTTTTTCCACTTTTTATTCTGCATTAGTCAGCAAATTGGCAAAGTCGTTTTTGTATCAGATAGCTTGGCCATATTTGTTCTACCTCTCTGTGCAATGAGTTCAAATCCTGCTGATGCAACCTTCTGCATATGGAAGAAATTATTGTTATAAATCAGTGAGCTGGCTGACAGAATTGTTAACATATCCAATTCTTTACATTCTGAGTTCAAATCCAACTAAGGTCAATTTTGCCTTTTAACCTTTCAGGCTAAAATTAGCTTGTTAAAATAAAGTCAAGTACCAGGGTTGGTGTAATCAACCTGACCCCTCCCTCAAAATTGCTGGCTTTGTGCCAAAATTAGAAAGAATTGTTGTTGTTGTGTGATAGCAACATCTGGCAAATGAATGCCTTTATGGAGACCGACTGAAAGTTAGCAAAAAGATCAGGCAAAGATGGTCACAGCTATCTGGTCACTACATGCACCACCCTGGACTGGAAGCATCCAAATTAGTCTTGTAGAACTCTGTTCATGGTGATGTAAGAAGAGGAAAAATTTGTCACACTTACATCAACAACTTGTTTGCAGAGACTGGCTTGGAATGTATCCAGGACCCCCAAAAAGTGTTGTGGGTCTGCTTTGTTGCTGTATCCTAGGTTGGAACCTAGCCATAAAAATAATAAAATTGTGGTGGACCCATAACAAAGTAGTGTGTTGGCAAACCAAATTTGTTGGCTACTTTTAATTTTGTATTAAAAACAATTCTTTATTTGTGTCATTGAAACTCTTGGATGAAACATAAATTTTAAACCTTTGATGTTCATCATCATCATTTTTACATTCACTTTTCTTGTTTGTATGAGTTGGATGGGTCTTGAAGCACCTCACTAACTGTTAGACTTTATTATCATCCATCACATAGAGTATTAGAGAAAATAGCAATTTTTTTACATATAGGCGTAGGAGTGGCTGTGTGGTAAGTAGCTTGCTTATGAACCACATGGTTCCGGGTTCAGTCCCACTGCGTGGCATCTTGGGCAAGTGTCTTCTACTATAGCTTCGGGCCGACCAAAGCCTTGTGAGTGGATTTGGTCGACGGAAACTGAAAGAAGCCCGTCGTATATATGTATGTTTGAGTGTCTGTGTTTGTCCCCCCAACATCGCTTGACAACCGATGCTGGTGTGTTTATGTCCCCGTAACTTAACGGTTCGGCAAAAAAAGAGATTGATAGAATAAGTACTAGGCTTCCAAAGAATAAGTCCTGGGGTCGATTTGTTCGATTAAAGGTGGTGCTCCAGCATGGCTACAGTCAAATGACTGAAACAAGTAAAAGAGTATATTTTTATGTTAGGTTGTCCTAACATAAAAATATGTCATAAATCATTTTGCAATGTGAACAAGAGTCATTTTATCATGCCATGGATATTAGAGAAGCTTTCTGTATCAGGACTAAACAGTGCCCCTTCTACTATGTATCAATTTTTATTCAAAGTTACAACCCATCAACGTAGATTTCTTCATGGTCCACATCTCTTTAATTTATTCCTTCCTTTGTTCTTCTAAAACAATCTCAGAAATCCTTCCGGACGGTTAGACATAAGATGTCTTGTGTTCTGGTTTAGCATTTCATTGGTGTTTGTTTTGGCAATGTTTAAACTAACTTATTGGCATACTCAAAAATGTGGACATATTTTACAGAAAGTAGGGTAAAAGACATTTGGTTGTTTTATAGAACAGATTAGGTGATTATGTAGAAGGTTCTTTAGTGTAAGTTCAGTTGATTGTAATGAAATAGACAAATTGCCAGCACTTCAAAACATTTCGTGTACATACATATATACATATAAACACTACATACATAGAGAAATATGACAGACAAAATGTAAACATGAAATATTATTGTAATATAAGCAATAATAGTTCTTTGTTCTGTTCTATATGCTTTGTTTGATTTTCTACTGAGTTACATAACCCATAAGAGGACTGCTGAAGATTGTCTTTGCCTCTAGACTAGAAGTGGGGAACCTGTAGCCTTCTGAAAGAAGTACAATATCTAAAGGAAAATCATTAAATTGGAATATATTTTTCTTCATTTCATTTTATCTAAAGCCTATTTTTTTTTAACTGTCTGCAAATTTTAGAGCTGGTTGCTGACAGATTTTTCCGCTCTTTAAGGATTTTATGCTATATATGCTGTTCTATCAGTACTTATGCGTTGAAAAATAAATTTTTTAAAGTTACAATGGAGATGCTTATTCCAAAACTCTTCTTTAGATTTTTTGGTAGTTTTTAGGAAAAAATATATATTCTAGAAAAAATAGGTTAAGCAGTCATCATCATCATCATCGTTTAATGTCTGCTTTCCATGCTAGCATGGGTTGGACGATTTGACTGAGGACTGGTGAAACCAGATGGCTACACCAGGCTCCAATCTGATTTGGCAGAGTTTCTACAGCTGGATGCCCTTCCTAACGCCAACCACTCCAAGAGTGTAGTGGGTGCTTTTACGTGCCACCGGCACGAAGGCCAGTCAGGCGGTACTGGCAACGGCCACACACAAAATGGTGTCTTTTACGTGCCACCCGCACAAGAGCCAGTCCAGCGGCACTGGCAAACCTTGTTAGATGGTACTTAATATGTCTTTCAATACAGAAATATTCTTTACCTCTGGTTTAAACTGTCTATGTATTAAGATCAAGCCAACATTTTTGTATTGCTTAACTAGGGTTAGATGCAGTGAGGGAAATGGAGAGATATGCAGGGACATGATGCTCCCCTGCTAATCAACAGTAGGATGGGAGTGGCATAGTCCCCACTTTTCAATCTCATCCACCCAGACTTTAACATATCCCTAGTTACTAATAGGGGTTTTCATTAGGTTAAGTATAAGACTGTCAACCTTCACACTACCTCCTAAACTGATGAGTTTGATGCACTTTATATGTTCAACATGAATATTTCAGCACCTGCCAATCCTCCAACAGAAGGTGTTGAACTCAGCTTTGAAAACTAATAAAACACTTGTCAGTTTTACAGTGTTTCATTTGATCCTACCTTGTTGAAACTATTTACATCTAGATTAAGTTATGCATTTGATCCTATTTAGTAAGTGTTTGCATCAAGATTAATGGGGTAGTTGATCCTCCTTTGCTGTAACTATTTAAATCCAGGTTAACTGGGTATTTTTGTGATAGGCATAAGGTAGTGCTGGTGATAAGAAATAAACTGTTAAGCTCCTTTTTAATTGGTGCCACTAACAATTTGACCACTTGTGTTTTGTTAGTGTATAAAATATTTTTACCACAACTGTATTGTTGTTGTTGTTGGCACTCCATCACTTACGACATCGAGGGTTTCAGTTAATCCGATCAATGGAACAGCCTACTCATGAAATTAACATGCAAGTGGCTGAGCACTCCACAGACACGTGTACCCTTAACATAGTTCTCGGGGATATTCAGCGTGACACAGTGTGACAAGGCTGACCCTTTGAATTACAGGCACAACAGAAACAGGAAGTAAGAGTGAGAGAAAGTTGTGGTGAAAGAGTACAGCAAGGTTTGCCACCATCCCCTGCGGAGCCTCGTGGAGCTTTTAGGTTTTTTCCCGGTCTGGGAATCGAAACCGTGATCCTATGACCGCGAGTCCGCTGCCATAACCACTGGGCCATTGTGCCTCCACTTACCACAACTACCAGCATCAAAACAAAAAGAAAAAATATTTCACTTCACATCATTTTAAGCTACATGCAAACCACCCTCAGAATGAAAGATTGCATGGATAGGTAAAAGTACAGCCACAATAGGATCTAGGCCTCACCTTAGAACACTACTACAACAATAAAGAAGCCTCCATGTGCTCTTTTGATCTGTTAGAACAAGCAACCAAATTTCCTCCGCACATAGTCATGTGCACTTTGGATAAAGTAATCTGAAGTACACTTGCTGAAAAAAAGGGAAAAAAATCAAAAGCCCTTGCAATGGACAATGCTCATGGCATGAGTGTAGTTGATCATAGGGTCTACCTGATTAGAGCTGACACAGGACTAAATAAAAATAAGAACCATTTTTTAAATTCCTCATTTAATAGCTATTTTTTTCTTCAGTCGAATGCTTTTTCTGTTTCCAACCTTCACCTGTTTCCAAGCAAGGTAATATTTCCCTTTGGCTAGACATGTTTTATGTCATTTGTGTGACACCAGGGTGCGTTTATGTGCCAATTTGCGTGAAACTAGTATCTTCCATGATTGTGATTTTGCTCAACTTGATGGGTCTTCTTAAGCACGAGACAATGCCAAAGGTCTTGGTTATTTCCTCTGTGAGGCCCAACACTCCAAAGGAACTCAGCCACTTTGCCTCTGTTAGGCCCAATGCTCAAGAGGAACTCAGCCATTTTGCCTCTGTGAGGCCCAATGCTTGAAAGGAATGAGGCCCAACGTTCAAAAGATGTTCTTTATGTGCCACCACCAGCACAGGTGCACTTGGCTTGACAGGTCATCCCAAGCACAGTACATCGCCAATGTTCTTATCACCATATCACCAAAGGTCTCACTCAAGTAATATTATATTCCAATTCATGAAGACAGTGCACTGGCAGAATTGCTAGTATGTCGGGTAAAATGCTTAGTGGAATTTCATCCATCTTTATGTTCTAAGTTCAAATTTCACTGAGATCAACTTTGCCTTTCATCCTTTTGGAGTCTCTTTTACTTGTTTCAGTCATTTGACTGCGGCCATGCTGAAGCACCGCCTTTAGTTGAGCAAATCGACCCCAGGACTTATTCTTTGGAAGCCTAGTACTTATTCTATCGGTGTCTTTTGCCGAACTGTTAAGTTACGGGGACGTAAACACACCAGCATCGGTTGTCAAGCGATGTTGGGGGGACAAACAGACACAGAAACACACACATATATATACATATATACAACGGGCTTCTTTCAGTTTCCATCTACCAAATCCACTCGCAAGGCTTTGGTCGGCCCAAGGCTATAGTAGAAGACACTTGCCCAAGTTACTTACCACACAGCCACTCCTACATTTATGAAGTCAGTGATGTAAAGTACCAGTTGAACACTGGAGTCGATGTAATTGGTTTACTCCTCCCCCAAAATTGCTGGTACCAAAATCTGAAACCAATATATATTCCACTTCAAGTGAAATTAGCAAGCTATATATCACAAGTAGGGGAATAACTAATTAGAGAATATTCTTGGTACAGGTAATATAATGAGAACAGGTTATCTCTGTGAAATTTCAACCTGATGAGAGTTAGCTGTGTCTGGCTGATCTCATAGCACTACTGCCCAGCCTTTGTGAATTTTGGCCGTTTACGTAGCACTATATAAATATCATTATTCATGTATAGTAAAAGATTTGTGTTGCACAATATTCAGTGTCCAAAACTCGCAGAGTCAAGTCCCGGCTTACATTTTGGCGGTCGATTCAACTGACAACCGCATTTGTGGTTTCTGTAGCAATGCAAAAAGCTATTGTTCATTTACAACAGTTGAATTTGACTTCCTATAAAGCGATGCTATTGTTGACTGACGTGAGTTCAGCATAGCGTTATAAAGGGTGACCGTTAATAAAAAGTCAGTGTTAAGGTACGGTGACAGACAACTAGAACCACTTGAAATCTGGAGTGTGAGTGCGTTTTGTCATCTATATATATAAAAATGAGAATGTCTGTCTGTCTGTCTGTCTGTTTGTGTGAATCCCTAAAACTCGAGAACTACGCAACCAATTTCATTCAAATTTTACAGATGCTTTACTTAGGGTTCCAGTTGTGTTTTAGTCAAAAGAAATTTTAACTTCTTGCAGAGTTCGAGCCCACGGCAACATAATATCTCCTCCACTATTTAAGTATTACGTGTCAAAAGTGAAACAAAAACACTCATGTCAAATACTTTCACTTTAAAAATGAAACTATTCTACTAACTGAAACGATCACATTTCGATACTGTAATGACAGATACTTTCAGAGAGAGAGAAAGAGATGTATATGTATACATCTACACGTATATGCATAGATATATATATATAGATATAGATCTATATGCATACATGTATATGTATACACATGTGTAGAT
>NC_068997.1:42485617-42496889 GCF_001194135.2 Octopus bimaculoides
AACTCCCATGAAAATTCATATATTTTTGATGTTGATGAAATTTTAACCCGAACATAACAGATGAGCATTATTTGTAATTCAACGGTACAACAGTGT
The DNA here is from genome assembly GCF_001194135.2 of Octopus bimaculoides. Lineage (NCBI taxonomy): Eukaryota > Metazoa > Mollusca > Cephalopoda > Octopoda > Octopodidae > Octopus > Octopus bimaculoides. The sequence continues at coordinate 42,485,714 of NC_068997.1, forward strand.
AAGACTACCCTTTCAGATATACTTACATTGTGATTTCTGCAATGTGGTGCATAAATTGTCAAGTAAATGAGACGCATCTTTGCCTCCACTGATTCACTTGCAAAGTGTTGAGTAAAATTATTTCGTTGCAGACCTCCTTTGGGTCTTTTTATTATCACTACGACACACATAGTCCCCAGTTGGTAACATTGATTTCAAGGCCCTCCTAGATGAGAGACTGGCATTCCACTTAATGTCTATGTTCCATGCTGGCAATTTTATTAGAGATTTTATTAGAGACAATATGGTGACCATTGAAGTAAGGTGCATAACTCTGCTGGCTGCATTTTGCCTAACTGTCAGTTTTCACTCCTATTTCATAATCAAATATTTAGAATCTAGACAGGTATTCAGTAACGCCCCTCACCCTCCAAAAAAAAAAAAAAACATAATTGGGATGACAGGGAATTCCTCCACTTACGCAAATTATTATCTAGCTGAGTCAAAATTTTGTTCAAAGATATTAAGATCAATATCCTTCAATTTCCTCAACAAAATTCAAACCACAAACTTGTTTATACAATTCAGTTGTTAAAACTACTTTCAATCCCATTGAAGTCAGTTAAAATTATTTATGAATCTAAACCTATTCAAGCTTTGCGTGGATAAATTTCTCTATAAAAGTCTAGCCTTAACCACTTGTAACTTGTTCAAATTTAAATGTTTAAAAGCACTGAACGTTTAAATTTAACGAAGTTCTCGAGTTTGGATGAGTTCGTGTATGTTAGAGAGAAATAGAAAGAAGGTAAGGTTTTGGAACTTATTCTCTTGGAGAAAAAAATGATTTTTCGATACATTGAAAAGTTACTTTCTCTTTAAGGTGAAAGAGCCAGTTCCTCTCCCCAATCCAAGATCGATATATTAGACTTGGGTGGATTGTAGAAAAAGTTCCCAGAGCCTTGGGAGAATGCTCACATCCAATTAACATACATTATAACAGATTAGGAGAAATTTGCTACCATCTCTGCTTCTGCTCCCAACTGAAAAATTTCTTGTGCCTCAGACCTCACATGAAACACTATACTTATCCGAATTCACAAGCTTCACTATTTATTTTATTATATTGTTTTTCCAAATCTGTTAATTATTAATATTCGGTAGCCAGGTTAGATTACAAACTTGGATGTGGTTCGTGCAGCATCCAATAGAAAGTTAGAAGTTATATGAGGCTAAGGTAAACTTCCGTCAAACTCAAACATCAACCCAGTTTCAATTCCCGTTTGAGGCCATTTACTTTGATTTATGTTCCTAAAGTTCTACAGAGATGGGGTGGGGTATTAACTTCAGAGTTTATTTTTTTTTACCCGATAAAAATCTAGAGCTCTGTGCCTTGTGAAGGATATTTATGTATCTTAATATTAACATTTCATAACGTTTTCATTACCCCCATCAATCCCGACCCCTATTTAGCTGTTTCATACACTCACACAGACGCGTACGCACGAACACACAAACAAGCGCGCGCATATACACAACACACATACACACAGCACGCGTGCATGCTGGCACACACACGCACGTGTGCGCACACATACACATATACAAAACAAAGAACGAAAGAATAAGTTGAAATTAAAAAAAAAAAAAATTATATATATATATATATATAAAAGTTCATAGGAAGCTGTTGTAGCAGCCCCTTTCCTCTTCATGACTCCGTCTCCCGTCAGCAGGTTTTGGTTCAAAAGACATGTGTATGAGCTATAATTGTGTACGTATGTGCACGCGTGTCTGTGAGGAGGTCATTGTTTTTTCCCCTTACTTCCTGCAGTCAGCTGGAATACATCTGAGCTAGAACGACAAATTTAACAATGGCCACGAAAAAAAAAAGGGCCAAGTGAGGTTAAAAAACTGATAACCAAATTTAATCGCTTAGGATTCGAAGAGCCTGATGAAAATTTACAATGTCAAGCGTCAGCATACTATGTATGTATGTGTATATATATATATATATATATATATATATATATATATATATATATATATATATATATAGAGTGAGAGAGAGAGAGAGAGATGATAGAAACACGTGTGCGCGCGCACACGCACACATCCGTTTCGTATTAACTGTTCGAAGTAAGAGTACTGAATACCATGCTAGAGATTAATAATTATTTTATTTGGGTCTAGTTACTCTCTTGCTACTCTGAGTTTCACCTGTGAGTGCACTGGATCTTTAGGCGAGTTGTATTTGAACAATATCAGACTAGAATAATTGTTGAAATATCAATACATATGCAAATTTAATAATATCCATGCAGAAAAAATGTAATTGTGATCAGCTCTTCTAGAGAAAGTTGAACAATCGCCTGGTGGCAGCTGAGACCACCCATGATTAGAAGGGGAGATAATCTCAAAAATTAAGATTTCTTCAAAACTGATATGCTATGAAGGAAAAGATGATCTAATCATTTAGAGACAAGGAGACTTGTCTCCCTTCCTAGTTAGGAAGTTGATTCCATTTGCCTGTCAGCAATTGTTCTCTCTTCTCTGGAAGTAGAGATGATCTCAAGAAATCAAGAATTTATCTTGTACAATATTTAATATATTCTTATTTGACTTTATACATATATGGGTCGAAACAATTGTAGTGATTAATAAACATTCTTGTATCTTCTGTTTTCTGTCTCTCTCAATCAAATACCCAATGAACACTGTGAAAGTGAACGTGCTTTACCAGTAAGCTACCAGGTGTATATGTGGAGGCGCAATGGCCCAGTGGTTAGGGCAGCGGACTCGCGATAATGGGATTGTGGTTTCGATTCCCAGACGGGGCGTTGTGAGTGTTTATTGAGCGAAAACATCTAAAGCTCCATGAGGCTCAGGCAGGGGGTGGTGGTGAACCCTGCTGTACTCATTCACCACAACTTTATCTCTCACTCTTTCTTCCTGTTTCTGTTGTACCTGTATTTTCAAAGGGGCTAGCCTTGTCGCTCTCTGTGTCATGCTGAATCTCCCCGAGAACTATGTTAAGAGTATATGTGTCTGTGGAGTGCTCAGCCACTTGCACGTTAATATCACGAGCAGGCTGTTCTGTTGATCGGATCAACTGGAACCCTCATCGTTGTAAATGACGGAGTGCCACGAACCGGGTGTATACCATACAATTAATCATCTAATAACAATAATAATAATAATAACCTGGGGTACCAATGCCCAATGTTTTTCGTCCAATGGGTAAATCCTGGGTTTGTTTCTTTGGGATTGTGAACCCACGATTTACCCATCAGATGAAACACATTGGGATTGTTTTACCTTGAACACTCCTATGTTGCTCCTTACCATTTGATGCAGTTAGCCATAACTTGGATTATAATAGAATGCTTGAATGGTATATACATATATATATAATATATGAATGGTATATACATATATATATATGAATGGTATATACATATATATATAATATATGCGTTAGGAAGGGCATCCAGCTGTAGAAACTCTGCCAAATTTAGATTGGAGCCTGGTGTTGCCATCCGGTTTCACCAGTCCTCAGTCAAGTCGTCCAACCCATGCTAGCATGGAAAGCGGACGTTAAACGATGATGATGATGATGATGATGATATACATATATATCTGTGTGTGTCTTTGTGCCTCTGTTTGTCTCCTACTACCACATGACAACCAGTGTTGGTGTGTAACTTAGCAGTTTGGCAAAAGAGACCGATTGAATAAGTACCAGGCTTGGGGTTGATTTCTTCGACTGAAAATTTTTCAAAGCAATATCCCAGCATGGCCATGGTCTAATAACTGAAACAAGTGAAAGATAAAAGATAATTTAGCCAGCAATTTTGAAGATCCGGAAAAAAGAAAGAAAAAGATTAATCCAGGCTGAAGTAGCCTAAAGTTTTATGTTTAATTTTGAGTAATACCTTTGCTGGCTGAATAGGTTCAGCATGGTAGTATAGTGTAAACTGTAGTAAGCACGATATGCAACACAGTATGACTTGTGTATTGTCCTGCAATTTCTATTGATATTTCAGTTATTAGGCGTTTCTCAGTCTTGTATTTTATATCAGACTTCAATGAAGAGTAATAATCTAAAAGCATAGTATGTGACCTTACTGTGAATCCCAAACTGGAATTTATAAAGAAGCATGAAGCTGGTGCTTCAGCGGAGAAAGTTTGTGAAAATTATGACACAAATAATTTAAGATATATGTGCGGGTAAGGATAAACTCGCTGCATTTTCTTTAAAATATGATATGGCAAAGTTTGCATCATCATCTATTGAAGCAAAAAAGTGTAAGAAAATTGTCATTTATACAAATCTTGATGAGGCAGTGATGACATAGTTTATTCTTTTACATGTTACTGGAACTTACTGGTGATGCCATATATTTCATGTGGTTGCACTGCATACTGTTTAATTACAAGGAAATGTAATTTTTTTCTGCAGTTTTACAATATTTCACAATTAAACTTTAGTATGTAGCACTCTTATTTAAATATCTTCGAAACCATGTCAAAGATACAGAATAAAATATTTTTTCAAATTATGAAGATGTACCACTGGTGGTGCATATGGCAGTTATATGAAGTTTGAGATGAACTATCAATGGTATATGTGATTTGTTAACATTTTAAATATCCTGAGGTAACAACAACTGTGATGTAAAAATTCAAATTTCTATTACCAAGCTAATTAGGAGCATGGGTATCAAAAATTTTGAAATTAGTGATGAGTAGGTATGGTGATTCAGAAATTTCACTGAAATGAGTAATAAAGTTACCCATGATGAAGCACTATCTTCACTAATTTTGAACCATTCAGAAAAATGTTAAATGACTGACTTAAGTGTGAAGGGCTCCTTATTGCTGAGATGTATGAGGAAAATGAATCTGGGTTGGTATAGTCCTGGTATACTCAACCTTTTAAGGTTGAAAACTTCGTACCTTGTGAACTAAGCAAGGAGCATTTTTGTGGCATTGAGTTGTTTAGAGTGCAGATGGTGTATTCCCTTCAAAGTTCATGGCACATATATGAATTTTGGAAGATATTAAACACAAGCTACAGGTGCATTACTATCATTCCAAGAAGTTATGGAATGACATGGATATCTCTCTTTTTTCACATTTCATTCCTTCTGTGTATAAATGTCTGTAAGAAGTTTTCAAGTTAATTTCTCATAAAGCATCTGTTTATCCAGGTGGTCACTAATATGTCAGAAGTAGAAGTAGTATATTAGAGGCATATGTTGCAATGGCATCCACCATTTGTTGGTGATTCCATACTCATTTGTACCACTAAGACAACCCTCCAACCCATGGGTCTGTTTGGATCTGTTGCTGGTCGGGGTTTCACAAGGTTGGAGTGCTAATCCTACCTCAACATCTTTTAGTCACTGTTTACAACACACTTAGTGGAGGCCCAGTGGTTAGGGCAGCGGACTAGTGGTCGTAGGATCGCGGTTTTGATTCCCAGACCGGGCGTTGTGAGTGTTTATTGAGCGAAAACACCTAAAGCTCCACAAGGCTCCGGCAGGGGATGGTGGCGAACCCTGCTGTACTCTTTCACCACAACTTTCTCTCACTCTTTCTTCCTGTTTCTGTTGTACCTGTATTTCAAAGGGTCAGCCTTGTCACACTCTGTGTCACGCTGAATCTTCCCCCGAGAACTATGTTAAGGGTACACATGTTTGTGGGGTGCTCAGCCACTTGCACGTTAATTTCACGAGCAGGCTGTTCCGTTGATCGGATAAACTGAAACCCTCGTCGTCGTAACCGAGACAACACACTTAAGAAGGAGGAGGAAGTAATACATAAAGGTAGACTGGAAAATAACAGTATAATAAAATGGTAGATAGATGAGAAAGAGATGAGGCGAAGTGTGAAGGCAGTGAGAGAGAGAGAGAGAGAGAGAGAGAGATATGTGCACAGTGACAGAGATGGTGATAAGAGGAACAGATTGTGGATATGGTGGGTTATAATAAAGAGAGGAGGGTGTTGATGACAAACATGAAGGGGTGTTCAGGAGAAATGGGCATTCAGTGTACATTTAGTGGCAAGGGATGGTACTGGGAGTGTAAGATGCATGGCGAAGTAAGTGGTTTCTTAGAGAGATTACTGGTAGTACAGGTGTAGGTCTGTGTGGAATAGGTGAAGCTCTGCTCACATACTGCTACAGTAGCTGAGGAAATAGTGCTGTAGCGAATGGGGTGAAGGAGAGATTGGTGTTAAGAAGATGAGTTGCTAGAAAGTTTTGACACGTACAAATTGGGTAGAGAGAGACAAACACATTAATGATATACTTTAGAACTGCATTTTGGCTGAGATGGATAGGTCTTCTCAATGTCATATCCTCCATGAGGCTGAATGAGTCATCAGAACTTCATCCAACATCTTCTGGGGTCTCCCTCGTCCATGCATTTCATCCAAATTAAACAAGCAGCACTTCTTTTATACAGCTGTCCTCATCTATATGCTCTGTATGACCATACCAGCACAGCCTTCTCTCATACAATTCATGTGATGCCGCTTAGGCCCAGTTTTTTTCTTTGAACACATTTCCAATTTGTCATACATGCACACTGACATTGCACATCTAGTGGAGCATGTGAGCTTCATCTTTTTCTAATCTTTGCATGTCTTCAGCATTCATGGCCCACATTTCACTATTATGTAGTAACACTACACAAGTATCATGCAATCTGCCTTTCACTCTCAGAGATAAGCCTTTTGTTACCAAAAGAGTTAATAGGTCCCTGAACTTTCTCCAGCAACAACACTTTCAGAACATCCTGCTAATTAGGTAACAAAAACGGTCTACCTGTAAGGATTTTCTAGGGCATTCAAGAAAACCTATTCCCTATGCATTCTTAGTGCTTATTGCTACTGCTCATCTGCACAGACAAAGCTACTTTGTCTATTACTTTTTCCAGTAATTCTTCTGCACCATTTGTGTGTTCATAGTTTGCACTGGATACACTGTATGGAATTATTGCTTACACCTTTTTGACATATCAACAGGGCCATAGGACTTTAGTATTTTCTAAATTAACTTTAAGGTCCTTTGATTCCTGTTTTTTTTTTTTTGCTTCCGAACCTGGAATTTAAGATATTAGAACAAGGCCAGTGGTATTCTCTGCCTTTGCACCATTTTTGTCAAGGAAGCCTTTTTTTGTTCTTTCCCAGTCTTGCAAGTTACTTGGTCACGTCACTATTGCTGGTGGCATGAAAAAAGCAGCAAGTACATTCTGTAAAGTGGTTGGTGTTAGGAAGGGCATGAAGCTGTAGAAACCAGGCCAAAGCTGACAATGGAGCTTGCTGTGACAACCCTGCAATTTGCCAGATGCTACCTATACAAGCATGGAAAACGTACGTTAAATTATTATTATTATTATTGTTGAGCTGACAGAATCGTTAGCACGCTGAACGAAATGCTTAACGGTATTTCGCCTGTCACTACAGTTTGAGTTCAAATTCCATCGAGGTCGACTTTACCTTTCATGCTTTCGAGGTCGATAAATTAAGTACCAGTGAAACACTGAGGTCGGTGTAATCGACTGTCCTCCTCCTGAAAAATTTCAGGCCTTGTGCCTAAAGTAGAAAGGATTATTATTCTTATTATGATGATGATGATCGTCGGCTTTTGTGGCTAATAAAGAAAGGATTATTATTATTATGATGATGATATATATCGTCAGACAGAGTTACAATCGGCAAAACTTCCAAGTCACAGTTAACCTTACTTAAATGTATTAAAGTAATATTTCAAGTTATATTTGATTGTTTTTATAGATAAGTATACATAAAAACAGTATAAATATGTATGTGTATGTATGTATATATATATATATATATATATATATATATGCATACAAGCATTTATACATATAGTTGTGTGTGTGTAAAATAATGAAATATACGCAATGGATGTTAAATGTCAGAGTAGTGGTGGATATCCTGTTATATAGTTAATTTCGATACACAGAAAACAACGTAATCTGTTGTTCTTTATTTGTTTCCAATAGAAAGTTGTTTTATTGTTGTTACTGAGACATACAAATACATGTTGTATTCACAGCTCTGCATGTATGTATGTATGTATGTATATATATATATATAGTTATTGATATGAAGACGGGGAAAGGGACGATGAAAGACACTTAGATAGAAAGAAAGACAGATACACACACAAAGGGATAAAAAAAAATGAAACAAGACGGCGAGGAAATAATCGGAAAGGAACGGAAACTAACGAAACGCAGCGAAGAGAAACGAAGACGACCGACGACCTCCATGTTCTGTTGTTGATGCCAATGTGTTTGTTGTTTGTTGTTCGACGCTCCTTTGCAACAAGAGCAAGAACAACAACAACAAACAGGCTTTTTTTTATTTAATTTTTTTTTATGTACACACTTCGATGCCTTCCAAAACACCAACAAGGAAGAGGATAACGTGAAGAGTGAAGACAAACAACTGCCGTGGTAAACACTGACGATATCAAAAGTAGTAATAGTAGTTGTCGTGGTAGTATAGTAGTAGTAGTAACGTTGAGGATATCATCATCATTATCATCATTAGCAACACCATTAAGATCAGCCCTCACTAACGTTCATCAACCGCTGCCTCCACCAGCACCATTAACATTTCATCATCATACCAAACTTTGTCCATGGAAGCTTGTTATTTTTATTATCCCTACAAAACATTTTCTTTCTCATTCTCATCCTCGTCCTCATCTCCATCATCATCACCAACAACAGCAGTCGGTAAGTCGTTTTGACATCTTTAAAGACTAACTTTTTCTCGTGGGAGGGAAGAGGACAAGGTTTTGGCTTTTAATTATTTTCGCTAATTAATAGGAAAAATAATTGTTATAATTTTTTTTTGTTTTCATATATTTAAAAAAAAAGTGAATTATTTTTTGTCGTTGTAATAATTATTATTGTTCTTATTTAATATTTTCTGAGTTCAAATCCGGCCATAGCCTATAATGTAACTGTCAAGTACTGGGGTCGATGTAGGCGATTGTTCCCCTTCCTATGAAATGTGTGGGCCTTGTGTCTAAGTGGGTGATTAAGAGCGGCGAACTTAAAAATTTGATTTCTTTCTGTCATTTAAAACCACATCTATCTACATCCCTTTCAAGATTGATCAAATCAAGTACTAATTATTATCTATTGATTGTATCTGAGTAAATGCACCCATAAAATTAGTATTGTGCTTGCCTTAGGAAGTAATTAGCATTGTTATAGAATTTTTGCTTTGGACTATATTTCTCTTTCCTTGTATCCAACTTTGGTAATTAATTGGAAAAAAAAAAAATGAGACAGATATTGGAACCGTGTCCCTTATATCTTCGACAAAATGGTAATTAATTGGAAAAAAAAATGAGACATATATTGGAACCGTGTCCCTTATATCCTCGACAAAATATTTTTTAGATCATAATTGTAATTGAGTTTATTGTTTCAGATTAGCTAGCAATAAAAATGGTATTTTAAAAAATTATTTTTCTGTGGATCTCACCAGTCTCGGAGAATCTAAGAAGGATATGGGCACAGTCCTTTCAGACAAATCTAATTATTAAAGAATATATATATGGAAATGCAAACACACACACACAAACAAATATACACATGCATTTGGGGCGAAACTCGGAATAGACTGTCAACTTTGGATATAATAAACATCTATTCACGCTATCTAACGTATTGAATTCTACATCAGATGCTATGTAAAGTTTGTTCCAATAATACTTTACAACATTGTATATACACACATTTACATGTACATATATACACGCGCGCACACAAACACCTATAATATATATATATATATATATATATAACGTATAATTGCTTCAAGTGTATTTTCATACATATGAATATATATTCAGATATGTATACATACATACATATATGCACACATCCGTATATCCATACAGCTTTCAACTTATATTAAAATATACATCATTTATATATATGCACACTAAGATAGCTTTCATGTTTTTCTGTTTATGTATAACAAACATGTATCTATTTATACGTGATTGTATCTATAATGTGTCTACTATCTGTTTCATCTATGTATATATGCCTGTGTCTACATCTGTGTGTGCGTGTATACATACATACATATATATATATATATATATATATATATATATATATATATATATATATATATATATATGTATATATGTATATATGTGTGTGTGTGTGTGTGTGTTTTTGAATAGCTCTTACTATAATTAACATAGAAACTTGTCAGCTACTTTGAAGGTATCAATTAGTGTATACATACACTTGTGTAAATTTTCTTCGATTTTTTTTTTCTCCTGATAACTTGTCATGTGTGTTTGGGATTAAATTGTTGTTTGTATCTTATTTATTCTGCCGTATTCGTATTGTGTTGTTTCTTTTAATTTTTTTGTCTCGTTATATATTTTCGTGCCTTATAAATTATTGTTTGTCTGTGGTGTGGCTGACTTGAGAAAATAATTGCTAAAGAAAGTTTGGCTATTTCATGTAGATACACTAGCAGGAAATCACATACGCATATACATAAATTCGTGTGTGTGTGTATATATATATATATATATATATATATATTATACGCACACAAACAAATATTCCAGGGGTGACAAGTTCAAAAGAAGCTATGTCCGGCCACTTAAAACAAACACTCAAAGATAAATCTTGAACGAAATATTTAATCCATAATCGCTTGTGCATATATATTTACAAACAAATATACTGATAGATTTGGTAGAACAAACAGTATAAACAGAAAGTAATGCATGAGTATATATCTTATTACTTTTAATCGGCAGATGTTACGAAGTGACACTGGGACCGAAAGTTTCGTTTATGGCACTAAATAGCTTATTCCCTCTCAGACTTATTTTTTGAGTACTTTATTCTAAGTGGCCGGACTTGTTTCTTTTTGAATTTGTCACCTTTGGAATATATTTGTGTGTGTATGTCTGTGTAGGTTTGGTGATGTAAACAGGACTAAAAAAAAAAAAAGAGTATAAATACGTTTTTCAGTAATAGGTAGAATTTATTGAAGGACCGAAAGTTTCGTGCATTGGTAAGAATATATAAAAAAATGTAGATATAAGGATATAGGCATAACTAGAGAATTTTGTGTGTATATATGTAGGAACACACACACACATATATATATA
>NC_068997.1:42496986-42498480 GCF_001194135.2 Octopus bimaculoides
ATTACAAAAAGGTTAGTGATGTTCTTATAAAGAATTTACAACTTTTTCAAAAAAACCGAAAAAAAAAAAAATTTTTAAGAAATCGTTTTTATACTTGGTATCATGTTTATTGAAAATATTTTATCGAACTTTTTGGACGTCTAATTTCTTTGTTTTAAAAGGTTATTTTAAGTTAGCCACACTACAATCAAGCAAGCACTAATTTATAAAACAAAAATATACAAGATAAAAAAAAAAAAAGGAATCCGACGAAAACAGGAATGTGGAAGAGTAAAACAGCAGTTTAATTCCGAAAATGTGTATATGTGTGTGTACATATATGGGGCATATTCACGCATTTATATATCCTATATATTACACAGACGTGTGAATATGTATACACACATACACGGATTATATCTATATAGATATGCTATTTACTTATGGGTTATATGAATCTTATCTCTTTTATATATATTATCAATTGTTTGCGGCCATACTGGGTGACTATATTGAATCATAGTCGAAGGAATCGACTTTAGTGCTTAATTTTTTAAAGTCTGGTACTTGTTCTATCGGTATCTTTTGCCGACTGCTAAGTTATGGGGACATAAATACGTTATGGGGCTAATGCACCAACATCGGTTGTCAAACGGAGGTAGGGACAGACATAGATTACACGCGCGCGCTCACACATATGATGGACTTCTTTCAGTTTCCATTTACCAAGTCCTCTCACAACGCCAAGTTAGCATGCAGTAGGGCTGAACCCGGAACCATGTTTGAGAAGCTAACGTCTTACCACACAACCGCTATCTGTCTGTCTGTCTGTCCACCCATCGTCATGTGTGTTTGTGTGTAACCTTGTCTTGACATTATGTGATTGTTGTAAACGAGTGTCAAGTCATACAAGCAATGTCGTCGTATCTATCTTTCCGTTTAAAACATATCTGGCCATGGAGAAATATTACCTTGCTTGGAAAGAATGTTTGTGAGTGTTGGCGAGAAGAAGAAAATCTAGCTCAGCAGATTCCATCAAACACATGTATACATTGAGAAGTGGATATTAAAACAATGCAGATGATGCTCTTCTGTATAATATACATTTATTGACTAGAATGTCACGAGAACCCAAGACAGGCTCCTATATATTTTAAAGTTTCAACGAGCCCTCCTCCGACAAGAGTATCTAAAATGTCATTTCCTGCAGCTGTAGAGACTTTTAAAGAAAACATCCCATGGTTTTATGCACACACACACACATGCAGGAGTGATTGGACAAAACGAAAGGACATTCAACACATTTATTGCAAGTTACATGTATGGATCAGAACAATTTGATTCAAATTCTGTGGTACTTGAAGTTTCAAAGCCTCTCCGGGTCGGTGGAGATTCGAATTTCCAATGGTCCGAAGATAAGTTAGCGGTTTTGAAGCTTTAAGTAGCACGGAATTTGAATCAAACTATTTTGATACACATTTGTGTGTGTATATATATATATATATATATATATAT
>NC_068997.1:42498529-42499557 GCF_001194135.2 Octopus bimaculoides
TATATATATAGGTACTATTCAAGAACTAGTACCATATTTATTTAGATGTCATTGGACTGCAATCATGCTGTGGGGCCTTCGAAGGATTTAGTCGAAATAAATCTCTTACTTCTATCAAACTCTTGCCGATCCACTGGATAACGGGGTTCGTAAACAAACCAGCACCGGTTATCCAACAGTGATCAGGTAAAAGATGCACACGTATATTCACACATACTCACACAGATCCATATCCATACGCAGGACGGGGCTATCAAATCCACTCACAAGTCTTTCGTCGGCCCGGGGTTGTATTATAGAAGATACTTGCCGGAGACGTCACGCAGTGGGTCTGAACCCCGAACCACGTGGTTGGGAAGCAAATGTCTTATACAAACCTGATTATTTTCCATATATATATACATACATATCCATTAACGTCCGTTTTCCATATTGGCATGGGTTGTATGTATATACGTACATATCCTTTGCTCGTATACAAGAAAGTAGGCACTATATACAGTATGTATGTATTTATATGTATGTATGTATACATATGCTATTTATGTATTTATATATATATAGTATCTATGTATTTATATATATGTACATATATATTGTATGTATGTATATATCTAAAAATATAGTATGTATATATATATATATATATGTATATATATATATATATATATATATATATAGTATGTATATATATAGTATGTATATATATAGTATGTATATATATAGTATGTATATATATATATATATTGTATGTATGTATATATTTAGTATTTATGTATATATATATATATATATATGCATATGTATGTATATATATATATAGTATGTGTACATATGTATGTATATATATATATAGTATGTATATATATATGTATGTATATATAGTATGTATATATATGTATGTATATATAGTATGTATATATATGTATGTATATATAGTGTGTATATATATGTATGTATATATAGTATGTATATATATGTATGTATATATTTAGTATTTATGTATATATATATATATATATATATAT
>NC_068997.1:42499770-42501124 GCF_001194135.2 Octopus bimaculoides
ATATATGGTATGTAAGTATATATATATATATAGTATGTATGTATATATATATATCTAGTATGTATGCCTTTGTGAGTTACAAGTGATGCTATCTGTGGGAGTCTCAGCTTTTTTAGCTGCTATTTCTGAACTTCGGTATATGGTGAAGCAAATATTTACTGATCCCTTAATTATGTTTATAAATATATATGGGCTTTTAAATAAGTTCTCCACCAATAATGGTGCTTACATACCGATGGGCTTGGTAAAAATTATTAATTGTTGATTTATTAATGAATTAATAAATTGATAATCCTTTACCCTTTTTAATTTGTAATAATTATATATATAGTATGTATATATATATATATATAGTATGTGTATATATACATGTATATATGTATGTATATATATAATATGTATATATATGTATATATGTGTGTATATATATATATATATATATATATATATATATATATATATATGTATGTATATATAGAATGTATATGTGTATATATATATATAGTATGTATGTATGTATATATATATGTATATAGTATGCTTTTATTCTTGTACTTGTTTCGGTCATACTGGAGTACCACCTTTAGTCGAACAATTTGACCCCAGGTCCATTCTTTGTAAGCCTAGGATTCTATCGTTGTCTTTTGCCGAATTGATAAGTGACGGGGACGTAAACCCACCAACATCGGTTGTCAAATGATGGTGTGTGTGTGTGTGGGGGGGGGCAGACACAAATAACAAACACACACACATATACGACGAGCTTCTATCAGCTTCGGTCTACCAAATCCACTCACAAGGCTTTGGTTGGCCCGAAGCTATAGAAGACACTTGCCCAAGGTGCCACGCAGTGGGAGGAAACCGGCTTCTTACCACACAGCCAATAGATATGTGTTTGTGTGTATGTATATATATATATATATATGTATATATATATGTATATATATATATATATATATATATATATATATATATATATATATATATATATATATATATATATAAACACATATACGTGTATATGAATATATATCAATTTATATATATATATATATTTAAATACATAAATACACACACGCGTATCTTCATAAATTTTATCTACATGCACATATACAAGCATCACTGTATTGTTCGTCGTCCCTTTTATTTGGATCGACAAAATCGTTAGGGCATTGGATAAAATAAAATGATTTGTGGTATTTTAGTCACGGCTCTTTAAGGTCTCACTTTCACTTCTCGCCAATGTTAACTCTGCTTTTATCTACTTCATGGTCGATAAAATAAAGTACCAATTAATTAATTACTGCTTTCGATTTTATCGATCAACCCATTGTTATGAAGTATATATGAATCT
>NC_068997.1:42501224-42503119 GCF_001194135.2 Octopus bimaculoides
GACAGACAGACAGATAGACACACATTCTCATTTTTATATATATAGATATACGCACACGCATAAACATATACTACGGGCTTCTATCAGTTTCCTTTTATCAAATCCACTCACAAAGCTTTGGTCGGACCAAGTTTGGCCTGTTAAGCGCACAGGTTCTTTAAGCAAGTTCTAACTTGTCTGAAGACTGCACCTTCAACAAAACTCAGTCGATGAAATTAATAATAATAATAACAAAATCAAAAGAAGAGTGCCATTGTTATCAGTGAACGATATTTCGACATCTTGTGCACTCTTCTTTTAATTTTGACTCTATATCTTCAGGAGGTAGTTACCAATATTAACCAAAATGAAGTAGATTGACGAATTTATTTTTTGAACCAGTTGAAGACACACAAGATGTCGAAATCATCGTTCACTAGATAACAATGACACTCTTCTTTTAATTTTGACTAATAATAATAATAATAATAATAATAATAATAATCCTGGTTTGGGAGAGGGGTACAGTCCATTACATCGACCCCAATACTCAACTGGTACTCAATTTATTGACTCCGAAAGGATGAATGACAAAGTCGACCTCGGCGGAATTTGAACTCAGAACGTAAAGACAGACGAACCAAATGCCGCTAAGCGTTTTGTCCGGCGCGCTAACGATTCTGCCAGCTCGCCATAATAATAATCTTTGCTATTAGAGGCACAAGGCCTGAAATTATTTTTGGGGGGAGAGGTGGGGGGACTAGTCGATTACATCGACCACAGTGTTTCACTGGTACTTCATTTATCGACCCCGAATTGATGAATGTAGCGACGGAAAAAGTACTGCTAACGATTCTGCCAGGTTGACACCTTAATTATAATATATTATTGACACATACATTAAGCGCACCTGTATCTGTATACTCTGACCCCCACGACTTTCATAACTTCCTGGAAAATGGTATCTTTTAAGGAAATTTTCTATAGATACGCTTCAGATGGTTTATATTCCGATTTTATTGGAATTTGTTGTGAATTTTTTTTTTCGTGGGTGGAGATAGGAGTTTCGAAAAATTCAAATGAGTTGCCTTTGTTTCCTCATAACTTTCTACAAATACACTTCAGTTGATATAGATTCCGATTGTATCCTAATTTGATATGAGGGGGGGAAAAAATTGGTGGGCTCGCAGACATAAATACCGACACAATATTCGTTGTGAGATTAGTTTTACAAATTTTCCCTTTTTCGGAAAGTCACTCCTAGTCGGGGTGTTTTTATAGTTCCTTAAGGTGGCCAAGTCCTCGACACTCGACAGACACGCGCTTGATCCCCTGTCCTTGACTTTAGGAACGTCTGTGATGTGATAGCTGTAGGGAGGTGGGATGAGTGGGGGGGGGGCTATAGCAATACTGAGTTTTATTTATCGACCTCGAAATGGCGGAAGGTAATAGTTAGTTCGATGCTATTAGAAACTGAAATCCCAAGAACAAAAATCGGAACGCATTGTGTCAGGTTAACGATTGTCAATCCCCGCCTTTGTGTGTGTGGTTTCTCTCTCTCTCTCTCTCTCACACATCTATCTATCTATCTATCTATCTATCTATCTATCTATCTATCTATCTATCTATCTATCTAATGTGTACCTACTGTATATACTGAGTATATGAATATACACATACACATTAAACGGATGTATATAAATAAACATACAAAATTATATTTGTGTGTATGTGTACGTGTTGTATAATTTGTATGTGTGTGTATACGTATCTGTTTATACATACACAATATAGTTATATATCATGTAAATATTCCTCTATGTATATATATATGTATACATTGTTATTGTGTATATATTATATTTGTGTAAAATATACGATTACCGCTTGACAGTCGATATTAGTTTGTTTACATC
>NC_068997.1:42503408-42507208 GCF_001194135.2 Octopus bimaculoides
ATATATATATATATATATATAATGTGTGTGTGTGTGTGTGTGTGTGTATGTATGTATATAATGTATGTGTGTGTCTATGTATGCGCGCACTCGTACACATATATTTATAGAATGTTGATTGGCCATAACAAACAGCCTTCTGAATATACTACTGCTCTAATATTTTAGAATGTGCTTCTTATTTGGATATATGAAGTATTACCTATATATATAGATATGTAGCCGAAATTGTTTAAGGCTTTTTTTTAATTGTTTTTTGTAGCTAACCTTAATTATTTTAATTAGTATTGTTAGTGCTGCTACAATGTAACATCTCTATTAATTGTTACTACACTCATTATATTAGTTTGCGCCGTACTGTAGAAATTTAAGCTTCCGGCTAGTTGACCCCTTCGAGAAGATATAGCCCATAGTATTTTCACTACTAATAAAATATCCTTGGAAAATACATGGTATTCAAATCCACCCAGTCCCTATCGTCCATGAATTTGGAACAGTCAAATGCATTATTGACATTGTTACTGAGTGCCGTAAAATATGTAAGTGACGGGGGACAGACTTCCGGCGAAGTCGTGCTTGTGACCCGGGTTTCGATTCTCGCTTATACAGTTTTTGGACTCGTTTATTTTCGTTGCCGACGCGCTCAGAAAAATCCATGAACGTCACGACGTAACCGTTAGCGCACCTTAACTCATCCCTGTCAGCCTAAATTCCCAAGTTTTCTTCCTGTTCAGATAAGAAGAAACCGTTGACAGGCGCCAGAGTACGGCGGTTAAGTTCTCAGCTAGCTTGCTTTCCCGACTCACTCTTCCGATTCAGCTGGAATTACTTCCACTTTTGTCGTTAATATCTAAAAGCAAAAGGCATGTAACGTAAGTATGTACGTTATAATTTCCCACTTTTTGTTCCTTCCCCTCTGAAATAGTTCTAATTTCTTTTTATTGTGTGCTTAAAGCACATTTATTATGAATGGCGGGCACAACGGTGTTAAGGAGCCGCTGATGCAACCCGCTATTGTTGTCTAGCACCCCTTTCCCGGTCAAAGACGTGTGATCAAAGGCCATCCATCATCAATGACCGTCCGTTTTTTATTTACGGAATAGTATATCTAGGACTACATTATTCAATGCATCCATTTTTTTTCTTATAACATGCTTGGATATGATTTGATGGATATATGTCTGCTATTTCTAACAGGTCGACAATCGTTTGTTATTGTTTAACCCGAAATCAGCTCGTAGATTAGACTTATAACAAAAGCACTCCCAGCTTTATTAATCATGTCCCTTTATTTTCAGACGTAGTGGATACTGTACTACGTTATTCAACTTGGCCTTCTCTTCTTTGTGATTTGAAGATGATTTGACTGCCATGTCTAGCAAGTTTCACAAAGTTTTCGTTTAAAGACAGTTTTATTTCGCGATAAGTCGCTAATACTATTTAGCAAGTCATGTATGTCACATAACTGTATTCTCTTTCATCTACTTGAAATTTAATTCAGAATATCACGATTATTGTTGGCACCGGAGAATGAAACAGAGTAACCTGTCGACGTTCAAATTTCGATTTCGGAAGTGGGAGCCTTTACGCTTTAAGGTTGTTCAACTTGCTAGAAATGACAGCCAAATTCTCTCGAATCAAACCCTCTCTTTTTTTCTTCTTAAAAAGGAACATCATAGTGGGTAATGTAGTCTGAATGAAAAATAAGATGGTCACGATTAAAATGCATTTAATCATTAGGGGACTAAATCACTAATGAGCTGATAATGTGAAAAACACAAACAAACATCTTTCATCTTAAAGTAGATTGGAGCAGTTTAGAGAAGAAGCCCTTATATTATTGTTTTAATTACTGTTTATCGACCAGTTCTGTGAAGTCGGACATAGGCATTAGATTCCCGGAATCGTCGGAGTTGGTATTTAAATTGTACAAAACGTATTAAAATGTTTAATTTTTCAGATATTAACTTCACTAGTTTCTCAGAACTATTGAAGAATAATCAAACATGGTTTTCAGAAAGGAGGATTTTGTAGAATTAGTTCTGTTTCTAAGAGCAAAGTGTTTAGTAAATTTTTTATTTGGATTTTTGATATGACCCCAAGGTTCTTTAAATTATGTAGAGATAAACTTTTCAGTCTTTTACAATATAATTTTTATTTCCCCTCTTTCCTACATTTACTTCAGTTTTATATTCCAATAATACTTTAATTTTGATAAAAAAAGGGTTACGTATATTTGTGTTTATTACTTTTTAAGGTTGTCATTTAATTTGTTTTAAGGTGTTCAGTCTTTTAACTTTAAAATGTATTTCAAATTTTTGAACTAGTAAATAAAAATGTTCCTGATTTTTTTGTAATACTTTTATAAAATTATTACTGTTCTTTATAGCCTTTTGATAAAAACTCCTTTAAGGAAGTAATAATGCTTTGGTTTTTAAATCCACAACGTAACCGGTTAGGATGTTAAAAAGTAACCTGGTGACTCTGATTGACCGTATATGTTATGTGCGTTCAATCAATATAAGAAATATATGATTGATTAGTTTAATTAAAGATACAGAAGCTGGAGTTTGAGTAGAAGATCTTATGTAGTCTTGGTTTTGAGGTACACACTGAGCACTTATGTTGGTTCGGAAGCAGTTTTTAGGTTATGCAAACTGGTGGTGTTGGTTCTGGTTGAAACGATATCGTTGGCAATTTGTTCCTAGTGTGAAATTGTTCGAATGTCACAGGTGTGATAGATAATTAACTGTTCCTTAAAATAAACCTAATTGTCGTCATACACTATACACTTGTAGTGATGCTTGACTATATTATTACTCAAAGTAATCATTTCATCATGGTTGTTATTCTACATACTATATTCCCTACATTGATGTAACATAAATATTGCTATCAGTTTATATATAATACAGATTATTTCAAGTTGGTTTATGTGCATTTTCTGTCAAGCCTCATTGTTTTTTTTTAAGGACAATTACGAGACACTGGTTAACCTTTCTGTCTTATTCCTACGAGTTATAAAATGTGCCCCAGTTGGGTTCCAAATACGATTCACTCTGTCTCCTTCAAAATATATAGTGGCCTTTTATCTGTATTAAAACAACAACCTCCAGTCAGTTTTAAATTAAGTTTGATATAATATGAGCCAAGCGCCAGAGCAATTTTAAACTGGAACTGGTGAAAAGCTTTATTTGTAATGAACACTACGGTTAGTGTCAATAGTTGACTGGAGTTGAAGGGTTTTTCTTTCTTATATTAGAGCCCACAGAATGAGAGCGAAAGAGTTGCTGGAGCTGCACAATAGGCACTCCTTTCTCATTCAACATAGCCTGTTTAGTGGGGAAAAAAGAAATAACTTCAGTACTTGACTTTATTTACTGACAGTGAAGCGATAAAAGGGCGAAGTTGACTTCCAAGGAAATTTGAACTTAAAGCGCAGACAGCTGGAAGAAAATATTGCGGAGTGGCTGTGTGGTAAGTAGCTTGCTTACCAACCACATGGTTCCAGGTTCAGTCCCACTGCGTGGCATCTTGAGCAAGTGTCTTCTACTATAGCCTCAGGCCGACCAAAGCCTTGTGAGTGGATTTGGTAGACGGAAACTGAAAGAAAACCCGTCGTGTATGTATATATATATATGTATGTATATATATATATATATATATATATATATTGTCAACTTAATGTGACAATCCCAATAAGGGAATACCCTACTGCTGTTTAGCCCTAGGAAGCTGGACCGCTTCCTGTCGGCCTTGACACAATTACTGTGTCCTTAAGTTTGTGAAGGGGAGACAAG
>NC_068997.1:42507463-42508246 GCF_001194135.2 Octopus bimaculoides
ATACATAGATGGGACAATACAGGACACTACAAACATTTAAGAATTGTCATTTAGTGAGTCTTTTTAGCTTTTTTTAAAAAAATATACGTTTAAAAATATATATATTTAAAAATTTTTCAACAAAACTTGGAATTTTTCCAATGGTTTACACCTAATTCCAGGGTACACCAGTCTACACCTTTGTATTTTTTCAGGAAAGTTTTAAGTAGGGCCGCTCACTCGCAACTTCCTTCCTACTTCCTTCCATCTTTCCTCCTGAAGTAGCTTGCCAATTCTCTTTATTACGATAATAAAATATCATACATAGATGGGACAATACAGGACACTACAAACATTTAAGAATTGTCATTTAGTGAGTCTTTTTAGCTTTTTTTTTAAAAAAAAGCTTGCCAGCTAGTTAAAGAAGCCGGTTTCTCCTTCACAAACTTATGTAAATCATAGTGAAGTTCATTCACTGATCAGCAAAATTAGAAATATAATATTTCTAAATCTCTCAGAGAGATTTAAGCAGTAGTGGAGCGACAAAGTTGTAGTATATTGTCAATTTAATGTGACAATCCCAATAAGGGAATACACTACTGCTGTTTAGCCCTAAATATATTTCTAATTTTGTTGATCAGTGAATGAACTTCACTATGATTTACATAAGTTTGTGAAGGAGAAACAGGCCTCTCTATCCAGCTGGCGAGCTACTTCAGACTGATGACGAGCAAGGACTCAGAAACATGTCCCTGAATGCTGGCTAGGCTGGGTGGGGGAGCTTGTCTCCCCTTCGCAAACTTA
>NC_068997.1:42508256-42508714 GCF_001194135.2 Octopus bimaculoides
GACAACCGATGCTGGTGTGTTTACGTCCCCGTAACTAGCGGTTCGGCAAAACAGACCGATAGAATAAGTACTAGGCTTACAAAGAATAAGTCCTGGGGTCGAGTTGCTCGACTAAAGGCGGTGCTCCAGCATGGCCACAGTCAAAAGACTGAAACAAGTAAAAAGAGAAAGAGACAATTTATCCATGGTTTGAAGGGTGACATTTATATAACAGTCGAACCTGGACATTTTTCAGGGTCACGTGTAAAACTGCATTAGCATCGTGTGGTAAGGAGTTTGCTTCCCAACCAAATGGCTCCGGGTTTAGTTCCACTCCATGGCACCTTGGGCAAGTGCCTTCTACTATAGCCCCAGGCCAACTAGAGCCTTGTAGAGTAGATTTGATAGACGGAAACTGAAAGAAGCCTGTCGTGTATATATATATATATATATATATATATATATATATATATATATAT
>NC_068997.1:42509107-42525414 GCF_001194135.2 Octopus bimaculoides
TGAGGGCCAGACACATTGGATGTGAGTGTGTGCGTGTATGTATGTGTATGTATATATATATACATATATATATATATATATATATATATATATATAGGTGTGTAGCCTTGCCGTTGGGAGCTTGGGCTCGCGATCGTATGCTCGCGGGCTTTATTTTCAGACCAAGTGACGTTTCCTTGAGCAAGTTGCTCTTTTACATTGCTCCTGTCTCCAACTGAAATGAGTATCACCAGTAACCGGGGGCTCACTTTGTAACGGACTGGCGTCACCATTCCACAAGGACTTATGTACACTCAGTCGCCTTAGAAACTGGATAAATTCGAGATTACACATCTCTAGTTTTTATGGTTAACTTTCACAGTGTGTGTGTGTGTGTGTGTTGTTGTTTTTTATAATGTAAACAAATAAACAACACTCATACATAGGCAGGCCCACTTCGAGATCTGCTCCTGCATAATCTATAACTTAGTTTATAGACTATAAGATAAAGTCAGATGTATACATAGCATTGTTAATGATTTGCTAGAAATAGCAGTCAGATTTTATATCGCACTGAATCACGTAGAAAAAGGATGTCCTAAATACATTACCGCTTAAAAAAGAAAGGGCAAAATTTGATCGAAAAATTGCCTGGGTCTAATTAATAAGAATCATGTATACAATTTCAAAATGATCAGGTTCATCAGTGTACTTTGCAGCGCACGCACACTTAGATAAATTTTGGCCAGAATTGGCCCAGGCTATAACTAACTTAACACCACCTGGAACTGGAAAAGACATTTAATGATGCTTCATATTAGCCATTCTTTGGGCACTATATCCCATTCGAGTAGAGAGTTATTGTTTGCAGAGGTATATCCGGGTGTAGATGGTTTATTTGGAATCTGTTAGAGGTATTTATTATTCGTCCAGAACCCTTTGAATGTTATGAGTTTTTTTTCTTCTCTTACGTGTCTTGGAATGATGTTAAAGAGAGTAGGGCCAGTTGAGGTGAAGTATTTCTGTAGAAGACTGATGGCACTGGAGTCAAGCCTTAGGTGAATCTTAAAGTCGATGCCAACACCATTTGGGGAATGCTGATGGGATATTTTCCACATCATACAAATGATACAGAGCTCACATTTAAAAGCACACAGTTCGAAAGACAGCTTTGTTTCAATATGCATAAACTGTACAACAAAGAACCACAATGAGTGCGTTAATGTAGTCACCCGACCTACAAGAAATGGTAGCCAAATTTCCTTCAAAATCACATACAGCTGTTTTAAAGAAAAGTCACACTAGGACCTATACACCCATAAAAATTTAAGATTGTCATAGTTAGCTTAATAGTCTTTCATTACAAGGCAGGGTAATCTCAATCGGGGATGGCTTGGGAGCTAAACAAGAACAACTCATCGGAGAAATGCTTGGCCTTGGGTGGTGACGGCGGGAATGCCTTTGATCCTAGTTCTGCTGGATCAAGGCTGACCGCGGATTGACAGGCCCAGTCTCTATTTCAGACACTCAATAATAGATCAGTATGTTTTTTTTTTTAAACTGTGTGTAGCAATGTGTCTGAAAATATTTTTTGTTTCTCCTTTCTCTTTACAATCTGTGAAAAAAAAAAAAAAAATCTATGTACTTCTTGTTTCAAATAAGGGAATTATTTTTCTCCCCCGTCTCTTCTTTGTACATCCACTGAAGTCGATTCTACCATTCACTCTTTCGAGTTCGGTGAGTACCAGTTGAGCACTGGGGCCGCAGTAATCAACTAGCTCCTCTCCCCCAATTTCAGACGTTGATGCTTGTACTAGGAAGAATTATTGATAATTTTTCAGATTAACACCCGCACGATCTTCACTAGGGTGTTAGGGTTACGGTTAGGGACGGAATTCCCAAACCCTAAAACCCTAACCGTAACCCTAAAACCCTAACACCCTAGTGAAGATCGTGCGGGTGTTAATCTGAAAAATTACCGAATTATTTTATTGGGTTCAGACATTTTTTTGTGTGGACCCTTAAAAACTTTTGGAATCAGTACTCTCAATGAAATGGCTGCATGGATATTATTCGTGATCCGCTGCAAATTCTTCATTGCTGAAAACTTGTAACAGGAAAGTTACGGCAGTAGATGACACATTCCCGTGCGCAGTGTATTTATATGTATGTATATACACTCGTGTGTTCTGATAATTTAGTTTAATGATTTCAAAATAAACAGTGTACACACACCGCACTCATATCCTTCTCTCACACACTCGTGTATGGATATGGATTTGTGCGCGCATGTATACATATGCATAGCTAATATACACGTATACTAGAAGACAAAGTTTGTACGTATTGTGTATACACACATACACACACACACACACACACACACACACACACACACACACACGTGTACGATGGTAGACACACCTTATTGGCATATCTATTCAAGCGTGTCGTATGCCTACCTTATTTACATATGTAGCTTGTACACACAGTTGTTTACATTTGTAGGTTCATATACATGCGTTTGCCTCTCTATCCATAGATCCACCCATCCATCTACACACACATTTGGACGTATATATATATGTGTGTTGCGAATTTTTATTTCACATATCCACTCATTCAACTTGTATCGAATTGTTTACATATTCGTGTGTGTCTGTGTGTGTGTGTTCTCACACTGGCCTACAACAGTATTCTTGGAAAAAGTATTTTGAGAAACACGACAAGAACCGGAAGTAACCTTTTGCTAGGTTGGTTGGTTTTATATGGTTAACCTTTCTTTCATTTTGCCTGGTTGGTTAAAGAGGTCAGTCTATCTCACTGTGACACTCTGTCACCACACTAGTTTCCTTTTCATGGTCTCTTTTACTCTATTTATAGTCACTGAACTGTCACACTTGTGTGATTATCACAGTTTTTGGTTTTTCTTAAAAAAAAAACCACATTTTGTTTGTCATACTTTCTTTATCATCGCATTTCGCTTGGTTTGTTGGTTTATTTAGTTGTTAGCTCTCACGTAGTGAGCTCTATCGCTGAAGACATTCCAGCCGTGACCATCTCGTCTATTTTCAGCTTTATCTGTAACTAACTATATTATCCAGCAGAGGTAAAGAATACGTACACCACCCGTTTTCGGCGTAACAAAAACCCCTAACTCCTAACCTTAACTCCCAACCCTAAACCCTAACCCTAACCCCTAACCTTGACCCTAAGCACCGGGTGTGCGTATTCTTTACTTTCGCCTATTATCCAATGTTTCCTTTCTTTAGCGCAAGCATACCTACAGAAGTGTGCGATCTTCGATTTTGTTTTCTCATAACTTTCAGAAAAATGGATATATTTTAATAACATTTTCTGTAAATACGCATCATATGGTTTTGATCCGATTATATAGGAATTTAATACGGCAGATAAATAATTGGTGGGGTCGCATAGATATGTACTGACACACATCTCATGTACAAAGTGAAACTAGAAATTTCGAAAACAATGATGTGTGGGTATGCGAGCCAATCAATTTATTTTTTCATATCAAATTCCGAAACAAACGTAAGCTCCTCACCCTGAAAGATAGAAAAATTAAAAAAATACCCATTTTTATGAAAGTTATGAGGAAACAAAGTCGACTCGTGTAAATTTTCCGAAACCCCTCTCCTCACTCTCGGAAAAGACTTTTTACAACATTTTACGATATAATCGGAATCTACTCCATCCGAAGCGTATTTGTAGAAAATTTCATTGAAAAATATCAATTTTTAAAAAAGTTATGAGGAAACAAAGTCATTGGGGTTTTGGTTTCATGGTGGTGGTGAGATATTTCTACTAGGTGCACCTGGCGGGGGAGGTACCCCATACAAGTTCCTAGGCTGATTTGTTGTCTGATGTAATTGGAAGGTTTATCTTTCAAAGCTTTTCTCACTCTCTTGGAGTGGATTTGGGTATCTTTTATTTTTATCTGTTACTTGTTTCAGTCATTGGACGGTGACCATGCAGGGGCACTGCCTTGAAGGGTTCTTAGTTGAACAAATCAATCTCAGTTTCATGCGAGCTGGCAGAAACGTTAGCACGCCGGGCGAAATGCTTAGTGATATTTCGTCTGTCTTTACGTTCTGAGTTCAAATTCTTTTCCTTTCATCCTTTTGGAGTCGATAAATTAAGTACCAGTTGCGTACTGGGGTCGATCTAATCGACTGACCTCTTCCCCCAAAATTTTGGGCCTTATGCCTAGAGTAGACAAGAATACATATTTTAAAGTCTGGTACTTACTCTCTTGGACTCTTGCCAAAAGTGATGTTACAGGCATGTAAACAAACCAACACCAGTTGTCAAGTGGTGTTAGGGAAGACAAAGACACAAAGAAACACACACACACCTGCATATATGCATAGATGCACACACATGTATACATACATACATACACACATTTCATCATCATCATTTAACATCCGTTTTCCATGCTGGCATGGATTGGACATTTTGGCTGGAACTGGTAAGGCCAGGGGCTACACGAAGTTCCACTGTCTGTTCTGGCATGGTTTCAACAGCTAGATGCCCATTCTCTCCCTCTCTCCCTCATACACAGAGGCTTCCATACAGTTTCTGTCTAGAAAATTTACTCACAAGGCACTGGAGCTATTGTAGAAGACACTTGCCCAAGGTGTCACACACTGGGCGTGAATCTTAGACCATGTGGCTGCAAAACAAGCTTCTTAACCATGCGGCCATGCTGTTGGAAATATTTCATATGTGATGCTTTTGTTGAATCCTCAGATTATCATGGATTAATCAAATGTTTTTAGAATGAATGTATTTGATGTGTTTACTTTTGCCATCTGTCCACTTGTAAATTATTCATAAAGTGGTGGTTGCACCAATATGGATAAATGGGACAGCCCATTAGCCTTGTTGAATGAATGTCTAAATGGATTGTTTAGAGTTGACTGAAAATCATCCAAGAAAGATTTATGAAGAAGTAGAGATTTCATCCATTTATAATCTTGAACACCTGGCAGAAACCTAGTGAACACCTAAACATCATTGCCTACCTGAAGGATTTATGATGGTGGTGAGATTAGTGATGATGATGGTGAGATTAGGGATAAAAGTATAGGAAATGACTTGGGTTAACGCTCATGTTAAATCAAGAAACACAATGGGGGGTGAAATTCCAGAAGAGTCATGTTTGGAGAAAAACCTCTTTCTGTGCATGTGTGCGTGTGTGAGGAATCTGTTGGTGAGACCCATTGTAGCCCAAGGTGTACCCTGATTGAGGCCTTATGATGTTTGAGTAGGCAGCTGAATGACTAAATGTAACCCACAGATCTGTTTCGCCAGTTGTACCATGACACCCCAGCCTGGCTGGGGACCAGCCATACTGCATCCTTTGTCTGATGTGCAGTGATGAATTATATTTGGTACATTGTGACTGTCTGAACATGTACTCTCTTCACTCTCCTGCCTATTTTTGTTGTATATCTGTTGTCGTTTTGTCTCGAGTTAACGTTGATTGTGTAGATCTCTGATCAAACATTATCCTGCCCTTTTTGAAGATGGTAGTGTGTGATTTGAGAGATTTGGGTCCTATATGTTGGATGACTAGATTCTGGTAGTGATAACAACACTAGACACAAAGGTGAATTCCATCGAAATGCGACCGCTGCTGTTTCTCTTCACTTATATGCACAATTTTGATGGAGTGTATTCACAAATGGATCACATATATTTATTTGGAGTGAATGAGACTGTGGTATACTGTCTCTGTGGCTTAATTCTTGATTTTATAAAGAACAGGATAGCATTATCCATAAGTGGACCTAACTTATCTTAACTGTTGTAATATTTACATGAATATGGTGTAATTCTACAATATTAGAATACTGGTCATCTACCTTTCACTTATTTCTATATATGTCTGTCTATGTGTTGTTGTTGTTGTTGGCACTCCGTCGCTTACGATGTCGAGGGTTCCAGTTGATCCGATCAACGGAACAGCCTGCTCGTGAAATTAACGTGCAAGTGGCTGAGCACTCCACAGACGCGTATACCCATAACGTAGTTCTCGGGGATATTCAGCGTGATACAGTGTGACAAGGCTGACTCTTTGAATTACAGGCACAACAGAAACAGGAAGTAAGAGTGAGAGAAAGTTGTGGTGAAAGAGTACAGCAGGGTTTGCCACCATCCTCTGCTGGAGCCTTGTGGAGCTTTAGGTGTTTTCGCTCAATAAACACTCACAACGCCCAGTCTGGGAATCGAAACCACGATCCTATGACCGCGAGTCCGCTACCCTAACCACTGGGCCATTGCGCCTCCTTGTCTATGTGTATACATACATATATACACACATGCATGCACATATATATATATATATATATATATATATATGTATGTATATATATATATATATACATACACACACATACATACATGAATATTAAAATGCTGTGATAGTATTTCTAGATTAGTTTGTAAATAAATTTTACATATGAATGAAGAATAATTTGGGTAGGTTTGCTGGTCAGTATCTCTTCTGTAGATTAGCTGAGAAGTCAGTAATGACTAGTGAAACTGGTTGTGTGAGTAGTTCATCACATTCTAAAGAGAGAGAGAGAGAACCCTCTGTTTAACCACTGGTTCTATTTTAATTACACAGCAGTGCTAAATGGAGGTTTATTGAAATAAACATAGAAACAAATTTATTTACAAGTCATACATATGCACACACACACACACACACACACACACACACACACACACACACACACACACACACACACACACACACACACACACACACACACACTGTTTTAACGTTCACTTTTCCATGCTTGCATGAGTTGGATAGTTTATTGAGGAAGATTTTCTTTCTTGGTGCCAAGAAGGAAATGCAGCCTTTTTCCACTTTGTCTCATCTGTTTTTCTGATAAAATCTATCTCAAACTGTTTTGTCCTGTGTGTTTTTCCTTTGTTAATATAATACAGTATGATTTTAGTCTCCTCTGTTGCTGTTGTTTAACCCCTATCTCATCCCAAATTGAGCTAGGACTACTTATGACCATCCCATCTTTTATTCAGACATAGTGTATTTGGTATTTTAAATTGTGAAATGTGTCTTCCCTTTTTCTAAGTAGTAGGATGTTATTTGAAGGAGATTTGGCTGCTATTTCTAGCAGATACAGAAACTATGCATGAGCTTCCTGGTTGGCTCAGTAATTTTTAGAATTAGCAGTTTATATCCAAAGTAGCAGGATATGCCTAAATGGCCCAGTCCACCTGGCTGAAAACAGGTATAGCAGGGTAGAAGGAATATTCGAAGCAGTGTGAGCACTGTCTATTTGACACATAAAATGGTTCACTAGTTTGCTGTGCATGAGTTGAGTTCTCAAATTAACTTCAACCCAGAGCTATCCCATCATCCCGAACACATTAACCATCAGCCTGTTACTGGAACGTAACCAGCGATGCTATATATTTCCAGTCACACTGCATACTATTTAATTACAACGAAATGTAATTTGTTAGCATTTTTACAGTATTTCATAATTAATCTTTAATATTTAGCACCCATTTTATATAAATATCCTTGAAACCATGTCAAAGATACAGAATAAAATATTTTCTCAAATTATGAAAATGTATTACTGGTGGTGCATATGGTGGTTGTGTGAAGTTTAAGATGAACCACTGGTAGTAGATGTGGTGCTCATGTGTTGATTTAGTTTCTGTTGAGTGCAAAATTTGTTTCTAGAATAGTATTGTTTAATAGACAGACTAAATTTTCTATTGTTAGTCATCCAGCACAGATATTCAGCTCCAGTTAGGTAGCTTTTTTAACTATGACAAATTCCGCCATGTATCATCATTTAACATCTGTTTTCCATGCTGGCATGGGTCGGACAGTTTGATTGAAAACTGGTAAGCTGTGGAGCTGCACCTGATTTGGTATGGTTTCTACACCTGGATGCCCTTCCTAATGCCAACCACTCCAAGGGGGTGCTTTTTATGTGTCACTGGCACAGGTGCCAGTTACAAAATACTGGCATTGGCCATGATTACAGTCTCACTTGGCTTCACAGGTCTTCTAATTCCAGCATATGTTGACAGAAATATCGTAACAAAAGGGTTAAAACAGGTTTGTGTGAAAGAACTAGGGGCAGTTTCAGGCCGGTTGGCTTCAAAAGGGTTAAAACACAAACCTTTATGTGTAAAAATGTAGAGGCATTGTATTTTCTCAGATTTAAAAAGGAAACAAAAAAAACCTATTGTTGGGTGCGTAAGTTGCAAGGAATAGCTAAGAACTTTTTATGGATTTAAGTGGTCTTTCTGTTGTTTACTAAGTGTTCTGGTCTGTTAGATCTCAATAGAACAATGGTGGATTGCCCATAATAATACTTTGACCTGAGGAGTCAGTCAATATAATACTACTGTTAATGATTATCATCATCAGCTTCATAATAACGTCATTTCCTTCCCATGACACAAACTCCAGCTACTACTATCCCACATTCTGACATTTTTGAATATGATCATTATAATTTGAAAGGATTAGCAGTGCACTTTGTTGTTCGTTAATGCAAAAGTATATTTCTCTGTAACCACAAAGGACTCTGCCCTTTTTTGTCTTCACTGCATAGGAACATACCTTGTTTTAAGCTCTGTTTGTCCCAGTTTCATAAATTTATTTAATCTCAAACCTTCTTTTGATGATTTCTGTTGTGATTAACTTCTATATTTAGCTAATATATTCTCATAATAACAAAGTAAAAATTGTTATTGTTTAGTCCCAATTCAACCCTGATTGAGCTGATCTCTGATGAAAGGCATTCCATCTATATTTTTTTCAGAGATCTCTGGGATTATGTTATTTAAAGCATCCTTGTCATTTTTTAATGGTAAGGTGTGATTTGAAGACGATTTGGCTACTATTTTTAGCAGGTTTTGTGACAACAAGTAGCAAAGAAAGCTAGGACCTGTATGATTGCAACACACAGCTACAGATGGGTAAAGAAATTGAATAATCCTGTTTGATTAATCCTTCACACCAGAGAGAGAACACTGAAACTTATCTCCCCCCGATCTACTCATCATATCTTCTCTGATGCTCACCTTGTACTTTGAGAGTTTGTTTTGCCTCCACCCTCCACCCTCCTCACTAATATCTTTATCTTCATTTTATTCCTAGTTATTACTACTCACCCTTATATAAATGTTTGGTAGTTATGGATGTAAAACAAACACTGGGATATGAGTTAAAGGACACTTGGCTGCTATTTTTAGCAAGTCATGCAGTGTGTTGGTAAAAGTAAGAGAGAAGCAGCAGACTAAATGCTTTACAATATTTATTCTTACTCTGTTCTCAGATTTTTGTTTCATTCATGGGTTGGTTCAGTTATCGATGCTAGTATTCCTGTCTCCTCCTTTGTTTTGAGCATCGCCTTGTAATATCCCCACAGCTCAGTGACTGGTGTTGGTTTGTTTTTGTATCCATAATTTAGCAGTTCAGCAAAAGAGACCAACAGAATAAGGACCAGAGTTCATAAAATAAATGAAAGAATGTAAAAGCCAAAATTCTGTCAATGGGTTTGATATTATTCTTTTTATCATTCTTAAAATTGATAAAATAAGTACAATTATTATACTGGAGTTGGTTCATTCAATCAACTACTATACATCTCCTTTTCAATGATTGAATCTGTAAGGAAGCATATGTTTTGTCTTGAAACTATGGTGGGGGGAGCTGATAGGGTTAGTTAGTGCTTGTTTTCAGATCCTGGTGTGTTGAGATTTTGTGCAACAAATCTTTTCCCATGTAAAATGCTAATCTATTTAATGGCAATATTTTCAGAAGAGCTGATTGGTATTTATTCATTCTTAATACATTCTGGTAGATTTGAATGTAAATATCTGATTGCTGTTGTTTTTCATCGTCAGAGAACATCTCCTCTTTTTAGATGACACATTCTGCTGGGTTGGCCATGTGATTTGGATGCTGGGAAACCAGCCCCCAAAGGTGATCCTCTTCAGTGAAGTCTAAACTAGAAGTAGCCCTCATAGACGTCCAAAATTTCATTTTCACAATCATCTCAGGAAATCTCTCATTTTATCTGGTGTCCCTCTGAATCAGTTACAACCCTTGGCTGTTAATCAGAAGGCATGGAAATCTGCATGTGATGCTGGAGTAAGAGCACTTTGACGCTGAACACCAGAGACTGCATGAAGAGAGTAGTAGTTGTTGTCATTAACCCCCTGCAGCTGTTGTTCAGGGTCACCTTCAGTGTCCTCAGTGCCACAGGATCTGGCTATCTTATATTGGTCTTGTCAGCCATGTCTGCTCTCATGAGAAACAGTGTGCTGAGGGCATCAACTTTGATGGGTTGTCATAAGCAAGTTAGCAGTCATAAACATACTTGACTCACCAGTGTAAGGGGACTTTGAGACACCAGTGTTTTGACCTTATTGTGTGTCTCCTCAGTCAAAGCTATCCCCCTGGACTGATGAATTGTAACAAAATACAGGCTCTTGTTTATAGAAACCAGCAAATAAATTATTCCCTGATGTCTGCCAAACTGATAATAATTCATTGGCTGCATGCAGAAACAGCAAGAATCCAAGCAATAACCTACCTAGTCACCCTCAATACTTTCTGGCAGATTCAAACTTGAATATCTGATCTCTGTTGTTTATTATCATTGGAGAGCATCTCCTCCTTTTAGACAGCATGTGTTCATGAATGATTGTTATACTTATTCTTCACAGTTTTGTAAACTGAGGTGAGAAGTTAGGTACTTTGCACAAACCATCTGCTGCAGATATCCAGGTTCATACAGTGATTGTCCAATACATTATTGATTTGGCATCATATCTTAAATCTATTTTATGCAGTTGTTAACTAAGTTTTTCTTATCTTGGAGATGTTTTTTGTTGTTGGTGTTGTTGTGGTGGTGGTGTGTGTAGTGTGTTTCTTGATGATGGGGAAAAATGTGTCACTATAGATATCTACTGGTCCTCTTGGTAGTGCGCTTAATCCTGCTTGTTGCAATCCATCTGGACATTTGAGGGATAAATACGAAGATCTTAATGGAATGTTCAGCTAACATAGACTGGTATCCTATCTAGGTGGGGATTCATCTCCCATTTATGTAATGTTGCTGAAATTGGAGTTAAGTACCTCCTCCTCCTCCTCCTCCTCCCCCCTCCTCTTTTAATATCCGTTTTCCATGCTACTGGCATGGGTTGGACAAGTTGAGCAGAACGAGCAAGCTGGAGAGCTGCACCAGGTTCCAGTCAGATTTGGCTTGGTTTCCACAGCTGGGTGCCCGTCCTTAATACCAACCACTTTACAGTGTGTGCTAAGTGCCTTAAACATGGCACTGGCACGAGTGCTTTTATGTGGCGCTGGCACAGGGCTCTTGCTAGCATATCCTCTTCACCTGGGGGAACGGCTTTAAGACTATTGCTGTGGAGAATGGGTCTTCTTGAGTACAGCAAGGCACCAGGTATCTCAGTCCTTTGTCATCTCATCTGAAAGGTTCAGCATCCGAGGTTGTCCTTCAATACATTGTCATTTATGTTGTCAATTAGTTTGTTATCATTCGGGAAGCGGGGAAGGAAACTCTTCAGCATAACATGGAAACTCAGTTTTTAAATCCTTCATTTTTTTTTCTTCTTTTTCTTTCTCTTAGGCTAAACATGAAAGGTCTTGAAAGTCCTGTGAAGAAACGTGCTCGCTTGTCATTAAAAAGACGGGAGCCAGCGTCTGAGAAGATATCTCCACCATTACTGACGAACTTGAGCGGTGGTAAATGCAAAGCTTCTGTTGATTCCACCAGTTGTCCTGCCACCTCAGCTGCACAGTCTGATGGCATCGACAATGTTGTTACTACAAGCACTGCCCATGCCGTGGCTTCAATGGTCACGTCACTGCCTCGAAACTCTTCAATGACCAATGCATCAGAAGCAGAGAATTCTTGGTAAGTTCTTTTAAAAAGAGAATTATTCATTTTGTGAAATTAGTATTTTTTAAAACCATGTTCTTTATGAAATTTTCAGCTTTTACCCATAATGTTTTCTTGTACATTTCAAATTTTGAGCAGTTGTTTAAATCATTAATGCTAGCCTCCTTGCTGAAGGGCTGCTATAGATATTTAATTCTATATGATTCAATTCACAGTCTACTAAGCTGTAGACGGGTACCACTCAGATGTACAGCTCACCATTGTAAATGATTGTGGAGGCACATAGCTCAGTGGTTAGAGATCCCAAGATTGTGGTTTTGATTCCTGGATCAGGCAGTACATTGTGTTCTTGAGTAAAACACTTTATTTCACATTGCTTCAGTCCATTCAGCTGGCAAAAATAGGTAATCTTGCAATGGACTGTTGTCCCGTCCAGTAGGGAAATATGTGTTCTATGAAAACCGGGAAACCAGTCCTGTGAGTCTATATGGCTCAAGGAAAGACCTTTATCCTTATCCTTCATAGCATTATTGATGTTTGTTCCATTAGCATACAGTACTGGGCTCAGGTTTCCTCAAAGACAAAGCCTGCAGTTGATACATATTTTTATCTCGCATGGAGAAAGATGTTCTGTGTGAAAGCTATGACAATCTACAGCAGATTTCACTGTACATAATTGCTCTCAAGAGGCAGATAATTTAGATAAGTGGCTGGTGAAAAAGCTTGCTCACAATGGGTTCAATGAACAGTGAATACCCCTGACTTCATTTAATCTACATTAATACTACAGGCTTCACCATATCTCCACCACATCCCCAACAATATTCCAGATTCAATCACAGTCCAGTCCCTATCCCATTGGTACCAAAGAGTCCATTACTGTATCATCAATATCTTGTTCCTCAGGTCCCACCACAACTCATCAATATACCAGATCATACTATGTCTTAATCAGTACTCCAAACCACCCACACAACTCCATCAACACACTAAATTTCCTTATAGCTGTATCAATAGGTCATCAGCTCTTCAGAGTACATCACAACCCCATCAGTACCCCAGACGTTAATATAATCCCATCAATACATCAGACCCCATTTAATCCCATCAATACTAGTGTGGAAAAAAAACATTCAAAAAACAATAAAAGCAATTCAGTTGTTTTTTCAACTGTTCTATGAATATTAATCCTCTCCTCCTTCTCTCTAGCTAGATAAGTAGCTGATTAAATATTTTCATTTTTAATTATGAATCATTGAGGGGAATTTTAATCTAAATTTTAGGCATATTTTGTTACTAATTTTTTTTTGCATTTACACTCATGCTTTTTTTTTTACAAGCTAGCAGAATAGGAGAGTTTCTGAAAATTTGAACATTTGAACATGTAAGGCGGTGAGCTGGCAGAAACGTTAGTGCGCTGGGCAAAATGCTTAGCGGTATTTCGTCTGCCATTACGTTCTGAGTTCAAATTCCGCCGAGGTCGACTTTGCCTTTCATCCTTTCGGGGTCGATAAATTAAGTACCAGTTATGCACTGGTGTCGATGTAATCGACTTAATCCCTTTGTCCTTGTTTGTCCCTTCTATGTTTAGCCCCTCGTGGGCAATAAAGAAATATGAAAATTTGAACATGTATTGCAGGTCTCCTTTGCACTGAGAGCATTTTATTTGGATGCTTGCACTAGAGGGTTTTGTCTTCTCCCTAGTAACACTGAAGAATTCTCTCTACCGTAAATTGTCCAATTGTGTCAGTTTATTTACCAGCACTAGAGAGGTTGTCTTGCTCTGGCAAGTGTTAAACGTTTTCCTCTGTTAGCTAAGTAATCTTGGTTTCTCTGCAGTCAGACCCTTAAACAGTTGAAACTGAGATGATTAAGTAGATAATACAGGGAGCTAGGTGCATAGGGGTTTATGTTTCAATAAGTGACTCTATTACTTAGGTTTGGTATCTTGAGAAGGAAAGGTAAGTGGACCTTGTCAGTTCTGTTTTTATACCAAACTCCCAAAATGGTTTTTTTGGAGCCTAATTTTACAGTATCTAAATTATCATCATCATTATCATTTAGCATCTGTTTTCCATGGTGGCATGGGTTAGATGGTTTGACTGGAACTGGTAAGTTGGAGAGCTGTGTCGAGCTCCAGTCTGTTTTGGCTTGGTGCCCTTCCTAATGCCAACCACTCCACAGAATGCCTCTAATGTGTCACCAGCACAGGTGCCTTTTATAGGTCACTGGCATAAACGTTCCATCATCATCATCATACGTCCATTGTCCATTGTCCATGCTGGCATGAGTTGGATGCTTTGACTAGAGCTTGCAAGCTCTGGACTCCAGTCTGATTTGGCATGGTTTTTACAGCTGGATGCCCTTCCTAACACCAACCACTTTCCAATGTTCTGGATGCTTTTATATGGCACTGTATGGGCACTTTTATGTGGAACCGCATGGGCGCTTTACGTGGCACTGCCACGAGTGCTTTGCACCATCAGTGGGACTCTGTGGAGTACAGGTTTTCTTGAGTATGCAAGGTGCCAAGCATCTCTGTCCTTTGTTATCTCACCTGAAAGGTTCAGCATCCTGAGGTTGTTGTTCAGTACTTCATGCGATGTCTTCCTGGGTCTTCCACTTCCACATATTCCACCTACTTTGAGAGATGTATTTATTTCTTCATGAAGTAAATAGCTAGTGTCTAGACTTGCAGAATCTGTCTAATTAAGTTAACATAGACAAAAAAAGAAAGAAACAAATGCTTAGATAGGAATGAATATATGAAGAATACAAAACAAATGTTTGTTTGTTGTTGTTGTTGTTGTTGTTGTTGTTATATGGTAAATGTGTAGAAATATGGTGTGTCTGTTGCAGGGAACCAAGTAGGAGTAAAGTGAATTCTACTGCAGATGTTGGTAATGATGTCATCAGCATCAACTCTGATGATGTCTATGAGTCAATGCCCATAGTGGCAGCACTGGAGAATTTAGGTGAGTGCCAGAGGTGCTGTTTTCTTTCTTTCAAACAATTACATGGATATATCACGTGATCACGTGATTGACCAGACCATTGGATGTTATACATTGCTGGTCACAATGCGCTTTGCATCATTTTAACTTTTTTGAATGGATGCTACCCTGCTGGTTAGGTGAGCAGCCCAGTGTTCCCCATGATCAGAAGGTTTCTCTGTTGCAGGGTTACTCATTTATAGTTGAGTGGACTGGAGCAACGTGAAATGAAGTGTTTTGCTCAAGAAGACAACACACAGCTAGTCTGGGAATCAAAACCACGATCTCATGATTGTGAGTGCAACATACCTAACTACTAGGCCACTTAACCTTCACATACACACTTTACTGTACTCTCATTATATACACACATGTACGTCCTGTATTGTAAACACACACACATACACATACACTTGTCACTCGTACATGGTTGCTCACTCACTCACACTTGTAGCCATATTCTTAAACTCAAACAGTTTTACACAAATCCTGCCAAGATAAATTTTACCTTTCCTCCTTTCAGAGTTGATAAAATAAAGTACCAGTGTAGGACTTAAGACTGGCAGATTTACTGGACAGGATGCTTTGCTGTGATTGTTGACTCAGCATTCTGAGTTCAAATTCCACTGTGGCTTACTTGAGTGATAAACACATTCTGTCACTTGGTTTAACGCCAACACCAAGCCCTTGGATACCTCTAGAGGAGTCTCTTTCTTTGCCAGTATTTGAGCCAGGATTTTGGTCAAAGATATCTTCTTCCATCCTACTCACCAATCTTGGAAGCCCTCAAAAGGGTTGCAGTCCTACTTATTCCTACCTGAATAAGCAATAACTTCACTTGCCCTGCACCCAAATACAAACACAGTCTTGCATGCTTATATCTATAATTGTCCACACACTCACTCGGTCACAACACACATTTATACATTGATACAGATGCACACACACACATTGTGTCACTCTTTTGCATAAATTTTCTAATTCTGTTGGAACATACCCATTTTTTTGTTTATAGATAATACTTGCTTCCTGAACAGCGTGCTGCAGATTTTGAGATATACACCTTGCTTTGTTGATGGACTCAATGAGTTGTGTTACAAAGTAGCAAAACACACCAGGTCTTTTGCTGATTCATCTGTAAGTACTTGTATTCTTTATTTTACAAAGAGATTATTGATATTTAATTCTTTAAAAAATTTATTTTTTTTGTATAGGCGCAAGAGTGGCTGTGTGGTAAGTAGCTTGCTTACCAACCACATGGTTCCCGGTTCAGTCCCACTGCGTGTCTTCTACTATAGCCTCGGGCCGACCAAAGCCTTCTGAGTGGATTTGGTAGACGGAAACTGAAAGAAACCCGTCGTATATATGCATATATATA
>NC_068997.1:42525551-42535898 GCF_001194135.2 Octopus bimaculoides
ATATATATGTGTATTTGTGTGTCTGTGTTTGTTCCCCTAGCATTGCTTGACAACCGATGCTGGTGTGCTTATGTCCCCGTCACTTAGCGGTTCGGCAAAAGAGACCGATAGAATAAGTACTAGGCTTACAAAGAATAAGTCCCAGGGTCGATTTGCTTGACTAAAGTCGGTGCTCCAGCATGGCCACAGTCAAATGACTGAAACAAGTAAAAGAGTAAAAGAGTATATCTCTTAGACAGGAAAGAAAGGCAGTGCCTGTTACTTTTTTTTAGTGTTACTGAGACTTGTGGGAGGGAGGGTGAAAAGTATCTTTAAACTAGAGATCTGGACCGGATACTTGCAATAAAACAAACTTATCAAAGGTACCCAAGACCCCTGTTGGTGTTGGTAGTGTTAAATCAGGCAATGGATTAAGTCTACCATCCAGGTACGCTACAGTCATCATCATCATCATCATCAGTGAGCATCTGTTTTCCATGCTGGCATGGGTTGGATGGTTTGACGGGAGCTGGTAAGCTGGAGGGCTGCACCAGGCCCCAGTCATCTGTTTTGGCATGGTCTCTATGACTGGATGCCCTTTCTAATAACAAACACTTTACAGTGTGTACTGGGTACTCTTTATGTGGCACTGGAATGGGTACTTTTCACATGGTGCCAGCACAGGTGGTTTTAATATGGCACTGGCGTGGGTGCTTCTTATATGGTACCATACACACATAAATGATGGGCTTCTTTCAGTTTTCCATTTACCAACTTCACTTACAAGACTTAGACCTGGTGCTGCATAGTGAGACTGAACCTGAGACCACATAGTTGGGAAGCAAGCTTCTTAACCATACAGCCTTGCCCATGTCTCTTTCTGTTTCCATATTCTTGTAATTATGTGTAATTCTTCATTATATTTGTTTTCATGTGTTTGGTTATTTCTTGTAATTCTGTCATGTTATTTTATTCTAGAAATCTGGTTTGTTTGTGTTTTTCTTTTCTATAAAACTGTAATTCCATAATTCTACTCTTTGAGTTTTCATCTGATGTACTTATTTTTTTGTTGTTTTGAAAGGTTGAGAGTGAATCCTCACGTGTTTGGGAACTGGCTTTATCTATTTCTGAGGTATGTTACCCTTGTTGCTATTTTGGTTAATGTTAAAGAAGTGTGTGATATTGTGAGTGCGTGTGTGTTAATTGAGAATTTACTGTTACACTGTTGGCATGTCACGAAAAGGATAATTATTATCCATCAGAGGTTGATAAAATAAAGTACCAGTCATGTACTGGGGTTGTACTCTGAATTTCAGGCCTTGTGCCTCTTTGTCAGAAACAACTATTATATTATAATAGTTGTTTTATAATATTATAATCATGTTGGCATTATGCTGTGCTTGAGAAGAAAATCCATCAAGCCAAGTGAAATCACTGTTGTGGCAGATACCAGTGTCACGCAAATGGCACCTGTGATGGTGGCATGTAAAAGTACTCATTACAATCTCAGAGTGGTTGGCATTAGGAAGGGCATCCAGCCATAGAAACCATGCCAAAACACTGGAGTCTGGTGCAGCCTTCCAGCTTGCCAGCCCTGGTCAGACCGTCCAACCCATGCCAGCATGGACAATGGACGTTAAATGATGTTGATGATGTTACATGTAGAGTTCAGTCAAATGTGTTGTGTAATATAGTTATTACTTCTGACTTTCCTTTCATTTAGGTTTTCAAACAGATGAGTGCACTGGAACGAAAGATGCAAGGTTTGTCAAGTGTAACATCTGCAAACATAGCCCTTAAACCTGACAGGGTACAGAATGTTGTTCGGTAAGTGTTTTGTTCCTTAATCGTAGGTGTTTGTATCTGAAAGAGTACAATGTGTTGTTCAGCAATTGTAGTTTATTTAAATGTAAAAAAATGTAAACAAGACCTTAAGCCTGTCTGGTTACGGAAAATGGTTTGGCAAGGGAAACTTACAAACCTGATATAGTGTAATTTGTCATTCAGTAAATGTAATTCAACAAACACAGGCCTTCAGCTTTTTGGAAACCAAGTCTGTTAATGCTTCAACACGGAAGAAGATGGAACCATTTTTACTGAGAATATAAAAAAAAACAAAACCAAAAAAAACAAACAAACAAAACATTTAATTACATGCCTTTATATTCTAAGTTAAAATCCCACCAAGTTCAACTTAAGCTTTTATGATGACGGCAATGTTATCTTCATCATCATCATCCCCTGTGTCTGTTTTGGCATAGTTTTTGTAGCTGGATACCCTTCCTAATGCCAACCATCTTACAGGGTGGATTGAGTGTTTTTTATGTGACACCAGTATCAGCAAGGTCTGTTTTGGTATCCCGGTGCAAGCATGGGAAAGTAGTCATTAAAATGGTGATGACGATGTTGAGTTATATTATAGAATTATACATTTTACCATGTGAAATTGTGGATGCAGCTCATCACCCATCTTCCTCCCATATTGTCTTTGTGGAATCCCCAGGGGTTCGTAGACCCCTTAGGTTGAGAACTACTCATACAAAGACTTGCTTATTGGTCTGCAATGCTTCTTCATTGACTCAAGATGTTTAAGTGCAGGGTTTGTGGGACTGAGTGAGAAGGTTGTATAATGTTGCTAAGTGAAAGTTTGACAATCACTTGGATGGACTTTTATAAAATTTTCGCTTCCCTACCACATGGTTCCAAGTTCAACCCCATTGTGTGGAACCTGGAGCAAGTGTCTTCTACTATAGTCTCAGGCTGACTAAAGCCTTGTCAGTGGATTTGGTAGACAGAAACTGAAGTGTCTTTGTGTTTGTCCCCGCTCCACCACTTGATAATCGGTGTTGGTGAGTTTGCATTATAACTTAATGGTTCGACAAAGAGACCAATAGATTGAGTATCAGGCTTAAAAAGGAAAAAAATGTACTTGAGTCGATTCATTTGACTAAGTTCTTCAAGGCAGTGCCCCAGTATGGCCGCAGTCTAATGACTGAAACAAGCAAAAGATAAAAGATAAACGCTGTTTGATTATGTCATTGAATTGTATTGTCATGTACTTAGATATGGCTGGACGTACTAATCTAGTGAGTTCTTCAGTAACAGCATAACATTGGCGATAGGATATAAATTGCTGACCATCAGACCCTCAAGTAGACAAGCAACTCTATAACGTGACTAGCTGCGACTTTATTTGAGTCAGTTTAATATTTGTGAACTCAGCCCTTGAATATCACAATCCTTGTTCTCTTCATTATGTACAGTGGTTGTGAGGCTAGGTTGCTTGATTAATTACTTACGGGTTCAAACCTAGCTATAGTTATTTTTTCCCTTTTCATCAGACCTTTGAAAGCGATACTCCTGCATCGCCGCTTCTTTTAATAACTTGAACAAATAGAATATAAGACTTTATATATTGCTATGGAAAGGTAAGAATTTTTCTTATTTCCCTTGGAACAAGAATATTCGTTGCCCTCCAATTTTTTATTCTCGGGCCAGCAAATATATATTTATATAAATAATTTCGTTTATGTAAAGGGAAATAAGTGATCAGCTCTCGTTACAAGTATTACATATGGTCTCCCTTACTCGTCAACAGTCCAGATAGAGTTGTCTTTCTTCGAAGCAAAAAAAAAAGTAAAAAAATGAAAAGAAAATACAGAATCCAATAAGATTGCTTGTGGATTTTGCTGACAAAACATTTTGAAGTTTTTGAGTTTAATATGGTCTGCGGTTAACAAGAAATCTAACGTTTTGGGACAGCAGCTTGACTTTATTCAACACATTCTTCTATGAAAAGAACCAGTAAAAGATTTTCCCCTTCTCTCAAATGAAGGGACAGTCTCGTTTATAGTCACCTATAATCCTAGAACTATGACAGGAAGGGCATCTGGCTGTTGAAAATCTGCCTAAAACAATGCCATCAAACCTCTATGCAAGCATGGAAAAGTGGATGTTAAATGATAACGTAATTATCAGCAGCCAAAGGGAGACACCAAATCTTTAAAAAAAAATATTTTAACAAAGGTGACATTTATATTAGCAGAAGAAATAATGCAGGTAACAAAATGCAGAAACCTTTGTGGGACATGTGAAATAATTGAACAGGTTAAAACCAAGCCTGTTGTATATATATTTTTATGTATTCTGTGAATTTTTCACAGGTCAATAAATATTAATATGCTTAGTTTTTTTGTTTTTGTATGTACCTGTGGTGTGTGTCACACTTCAAAGGAAGTAAGAAGTGAGTGACAAAGCGAGAGAGAGCAGGACAGAGAGGAAGTGAGAGAGAAAGAGGGAGTGAAAGAGACAGTTAGTGGTGATGGCGTTCATTTTATGTTTTTAAATGTTTCAGAGAGGGAACAGCCTTATCCATTGCAATAGATATAATTTGTGCAATAAAATTTACATTGGTCAGCAGGGCCGCCGGCTGGCCGACCGGTTCACCGAACATCTATGAGATGTTCGGCTACACACGAACACCCCCATCGCCCGTCATTCCTGCTTGACCAACCACTCCTCCTCTAATATCTCTGTTTTTGGCCTCGCCCTGCACCGCTGATCCACACATTCCCGACTCCGCCTGGAATAGTGTTACAGTTTTAGTCTACAGACTCAAACTTATTTCAGACTCAACACAACCCCCTCCTTTTAACGACTCTCTACACCTTCCTTAAAACGAAAAAGCAACTTTTTATTTTATCTTATTTCATCCTCTCTTATAACCTGCTTACTTTTTTACACAATTACCTTTTTTTTGATTTTTTATCGTTTTTTTTTCCGTCAAATTTTTTACTTTTTAATTGTATTAATTTTTTAATAATTGTATTAATTTCTATTTTATCTCTTTAATCTTAATTTGTTTATTTATTTTATTTTTTAATTTTTTATTTTGTATCTATTATTTTTTGTATTTTTTATTCATTTTTTATTTTTACATCTTGTACCCTTCCCCCTTTTTTTCCCTTTTTTATCAATCTTTTATTTTATTTCTGTATACATGCACACATACATACACACGCACAAATACTTGCATGTTTACACACATGAATGCACATATACCTCTTACACACAACACACACACACACACAGGAACGCACATACACCTCCACATATACAATCCCACGCACATATATGCACACACACAAAACACATACATACATGTATGCGTACATACACGGTTTTTTTCCCCTCTGTATTCCTTTTCTATTGGACATTCCTCTCTCTCTTGTTTCTGAAGAAGAGCATCTGCTCGAAACGTTAAACCATCTTTCTTTCCTTCCTTGAGCATCTGCTAATACTTTACATGTACCATGTCCTTGCATTGATTTTTGTTTTTGTTCTTTGTTTTTTTTAAATTTACTATTTATATATATATATATATATATATATATATATATATATATATATATATCTTATTTACTTGCAGTAAACTAAATTCAATGTTTGAAGGAAGTTCACAGCATGATGCTCAGGAATTTCTGCAGTTTATACTGTACCA
This sequence comes from Octopus bimaculoides, assembly GCF_001194135.2. Taxonomy (NCBI): domain Eukaryota; kingdom Metazoa; phylum Mollusca; class Cephalopoda; order Octopoda; family Octopodidae; genus Octopus; species Octopus bimaculoides. The sequence continues at coordinate 42,531,031 of NC_068997.1, forward strand.
TTTACAGGAAGCCGAGAAGTTACTTAAGAAGGCATCAGCCAGTGAAGCCAACAACAGCAGCCACAGCAACAACAGCAGCAGTGGCAACACCAGGAGTAGTAACAGTAGAAGCAACAGCAGTAGCAATTTCAATGGTACTGCTTCACCTGTTTCTCTCTCCCCTTCAAGTGAGAATATCTCCACTACATCTGGGACACTAAGCACTGACAACAGCAGTGCGTTTGTAGGCAACAAGACTATGGTGAACAACAGGGAGTCATCCTGTGATGGCTTGCACTTATTACCTCCCACTGAAATAGCTTTTTCTCCAAATTGCTCAATCAGCCCTGATGTCATTGTACGCAGTTATTCATTAGACGACTTGAGTTCTACTTTACACACATCTTCATCTTCATCACAGAAGACGTCTGAGTCTGCCCTCACTGACCAATGCCCTGCCACTCATCAGTTGGACAAAACGTCTGACTTTAAAACTAATTTATTAAAACACCAATGCGTATCTTCTCTTGACGATGCTAACTCTGTTTCAGAGCTTGGGACATCTACATTAACTAAGCTGCAGCCTGGTTTTGATTCCAGTAGCCACAACAGTCACACTAACGGCATTTCTTCTGTGGGAGGTACCAGGATATTCTCTGCGGAAGACACAAAGCTTTCTTCAACAGAGGATTCAAAATCTGCTTCTGTGGAGGATGTGAAGTCTTCCTCTGTGGTGGATAAAAAATCTACCTCTGTTAAGGACAAGAAGTGTGTCTCTGAAGAGGGTTCTAAATCTGCTTCTGTGGAAGGTGTAAAACATGTTTCTGTAGTTGATAGTAAATGTGCTTCCTTGAAGGACACAAACTGCATCTCTATGGAATACACTAACTGTACCTCAGAGGATGACACAAAATGTATCATTGTGGAGGACAAAAAGTCTACCTTCAAGAAAGACAGAGATTGCATCCTTAGCAGGGACATGAAATTCGTCCAGGTGGACGACACTCAGGATATCTACATGGAAGACATGAGTTATCGTTCTTCCATTTCAGATAAAAAGTTAGTGCCTGTTGAAAACCTGAAGAGCAGCACTTTAGATAACATGAAGGACAACTCTGCTCTGAAGGAAGTTATGAAGCCGACTTGTGAGATAGATGCAAAGCAAGTCAGGGGGGAGGACATGCTGTTGAAAACTAGCTCCTCCTCCTCCTCCTTCATCCTTACTCCTCCTCTTACACCTCTTTCTGCGAAATGCTTTACCATTGAAGCTGCTGTAACAAATGGAAAAATTGGTGTAAATGGACCCCTTTCTGTCGCTCAGTATTCTTCGAAAGCCACCCACCCAACCCCTCTCCTGTCACAGTCACAGGCATCTCCCTCATCTTCAGCACCGGTGCCTCACTGCCATTCTGCCTCTGCTCCACTACCTCCCTCCACACTTTCCCCCTGTCTTTCTCCCCCACCTCCTCTGTTGGAAAACTCCTGCCATTCGCCTGAAAACTGTCCCACAATTCAGACTACTGTTTCTGTTACTGCCACTGACAACACCATAAACAGTGCCACTACCACCACCACCACCACCGCCACCATCACTACCACTTCTACAAACACAAACACTACCAACACAAACACTGCTAACACCACCACCACCACCACCACCACCACCACCACCACCACTGCAAATGCTAACAGCAACAACAACAACAGCCATACGTACAACAAAAACAGCAACAATAAGAAAACTAAATCAAAAAACACAGTGTCGTTACACAATGGTATGAGTAAGAACCAAGTGCGTCAAATCTGGAATTCTTTTGTGAAGCTGGAAAAATGTGACTTGGTGTGCAACAGTGCCCTCAGTTCTGTGAATGTCTATTATGCCATCGAGTGCCTTAATACAGGGAACTCTTTGAAAAAAAAGAAGGATTTTGTCAAACAGCTGTTTCTCGGGACCATCTTGTCAAGGACTCGCTGTCTGGAGTGTGAAAAGTCAAGTGAAAAGCCTGAGGAATTTCTTGAGGTCAGTGTTCCGTTGAAGAAAACCTCAAATCCCTTAAGGAACAGTGATGGAGAAAGCAGTGATCCTGAAAATGAAGGTATGTTTATTGGTCTTATTATTATGCCGAGGTAAACTTTGCCTTTCATCCTTTCAGGGTTGATAAACTAAGTACAAATTGCTGGCTTTGCACCAAAATTTGAAACTATTATTATTATTATTATTATTATTATTGAGTGAGAGAGCAATGCATGCCATCAAAGTGACACTAGGGTAAAATATACAAAACCCAGTATATCCAGCATGACTACCCGTCTGATAAGGGTACACCAGGTACATGCATCACAACCATATGTGCGCGACATAGTGATCTCATATCAAGATAAACAGCACATGACCTTGCAGGTGGGACTGAAGTTAGAATTTTCTTCAGGTCAATTAGCCCCATCCCACTCAAAAGGTTCCTGAGTAAGGGTTGTTTAAAGATGTTGAATGAACCACCCATATTTCCAGAGGTGAATTATTCAAACCCCAAAGAATTCCTCTCAATACATGGCTATGGCACTCCCTCACTACTTCTGCTCAGTTGGTTAAGGTCAAACAACTGACAAGCAAATCTGAGGTATTGAGCAGGATATTTGCTGTAACACATCTTTTATAGCAAGACAGAACAATGTACATGATAACACTTCCAATCAATTAAGATCAAAAGCCATGAGAGCAACTACCTGGTACTGCATCAGGGCATTTATTATTGTTATTATTATTATCATCATCATCAAATTTTACTTCTCAGAGTTCTCGATCTTACTTGTTCCAGTTAATTTTCTGAGAGCAGACAGCAGCCAGTTGTCAAAGGTTTCAGAGAGTCTCTTTCCACAAATTATAAAACTTGGTACTTATGTCAAATATTGTCAGTCTCAAAATCTTTGCTGTCCCCAGTAGAGCAGTTCTTTGAGCATGTTCTACCCTCATGTCAATGCCGATTTCTTTGACATATTTCTTGAACTTGGTTGTTAGTGCTCTGAGTGCCCCTACAACTACTAGGATGACAATTACTTTCTTCATTGCCCACATTCTTGCAATTTTGTCTTTTAGTAACTTGTTTTTTCCACCTTTTCCAGCCCTTTGTCACCTATGCGTGCATCGCCAGGTATGACAATATCTATAATCTTAGTTTCCTTCTTCCTTTTATCCGCTACAGCAATTTCCAGTCTTTTGGCATCAATTAGTGACTCACATTGGGTTGTCAAGTCCCACACGATCTTATATTCGTTATTCTCAGTGACACCTGGTTTATGTTCAAACCATTTCCATTTTCTTCTACTACCATACTTCTCACACAATCTCCAGTGAACAAACTTGTCCACATTATCATTACCTCCTTTTATATTCCTTTTGGGCCGGTTTGCTACACTTACAACATGTGAAATTGTTTTGTTTTTGCTGCCACACATCCTACAAAGGATCCTATATATTTGGAACTTGGTGTAATTAGTCCTCAGAGCTTGTTCCTGGGTGCTGCATATCAATGCCTCAGTGCATCCTTTCAGATTACTTTTTCCTTTGCCACCTCCAGGTGTTGTCTTTTCCTTCGATTTCTCAGGTATTTGTCTGTGCATTGTCTTCGTTTTCCAATTGTTTAATTTTTGTTCTTCATTTTTATTTCTTAAATGTTTTTGGGTGCATCCCAAAATTCTTACAATGTCAACAATAACAATAATGTTTTATGAAGATTGATGTAACTCTTCACAATAAGAAGAGTACGATGTGATATGTAATAACATTTCTCAATTTGAACCCAAAGATGGTGGAACTGTCAAAATGTTGTCCAGTTCAATAAACAAAATTTAACTTTTTAAATAAATATTGCATTGTTCTCTTCTTGTAGTAGTAGTAGTAGTAGTAGTAGTAGTAGTAGTAGTAATAATAATAATCTGTTTTTTCCCTCATCTTCAATATGGCAGACAGCTCTGATCAGAACACATTGATCAGCTTCATCTCGTCTTTCTCTGAAGTGGAGAAACTGCAGGGTGACAATAAATACTACTGCGACAGTTGCTACAACTACGTGGAGGCTGATCGATCTCTTCATTACGATACCTTGCCAGACATTCTCACTGTACACCTGAAACGGTTCTCAGCATCTTCAGAGTAAGTCTTCCGTATGTCCATTTTTTATTTTTATACCTCTGGTTTTCTTTGTTTTTTTTTTTTTTAAATTTGTTTTGTCTTAATTTTCTGTATGTAAGCACAGGCATAGCTGTGTACTAAGAAGTTTGCTTCCCAACCATATAGTCATGAGTTCAGTCCTGCTATGTGCAAGTATCTTCTATTATAACCCCAAGCCAGCCAGTGCCTTGTGAGGAGATTTGGTTGATGAAAACTGAAAGAAGCCCTTCGTATATATATTTATATGTGTGTGTGTGTGTGTGTGTGTGTGGGAATTGAGAAATTACTGTTTACATAGTTGGCATGTCACAAAAAGGATAATAGCTATTATCCATTAGAGGTTGATAAAATAAAATACCAGTCATGTACTGGGGTTGATTTAGTCAACTAACTCTTTCCCTCTGAATTTCAGGCCTTGTGCCTCTATGTCAGAAACAACTATTATATTATAATAGTTGTTTTATAATATTATAATCATGTTGGTATTGTGCCGTGCTTGAGAAGAAGACCCATCAAGCCAAGTGAAACCGCTGTTGTGGCAGATACCAGTGTCACGCAAATGGCACCTGTGATGGTGGCATGTAAAAGCAGCCATTACACTTTCAGAGTGGTTGGCATTAGGAAGGGCATCCAGCCATAGAAACCATGCCAAATCAGACTGGGGTCTGGAGCAGCCTTCCAGCTTGCCAGCCCTGGTCAGACCGTCCAACCCATGCCAGCA
>NC_068997.1:42536032-42539704 GCF_001194135.2 Octopus bimaculoides
GGTTTAGTAGTTAGGGTATTTGGTTTGTGATCATAGGGTTGTGAGTTTGATTCCTGGAGGCGTGTATTTGAACTCAGAGCACAGAGCTAGAATGAATATTGCAAGGCAATCCATCCGAATCTCTAATGACTTGACCACTTCTCTGTCTAAACAATTGCGATTCATACTGCATCATCATCAGTGTAAAATAAAAGACTGCTAGAATTAGGATTTTGGGTTAAGCTCTTATCTAGTGATACTATTTTGAAAAAAAAAAAAAAAAATAACTACCAGCAATATTAGAAGTTGATTCAATTCATTTTACCTGTTTCTCCCTTTCCCTAATATATATTAAAATTTGTATTTGGTCCGAACAAAAAGTTCTTCATTGTTTTTTTGTTTCTCTCAGAATTGGACTAATGTGTAAAATCAATGATCATGTGGATATTCCCCTTTCCTTGCCATGCCTTCTTTATAAATGCCCCAAAGATTGCTATCGTCAGGATCATCGGTAAGTTATTTTTTCTCCTTTCATTCAAAATTACACAAGTTCTTTGATTATTATATTTGACCTGCACATGTTTTATATAGAAAAAGACCTTTTTCCTTACAAAAACATTATTTAGAAAACAGTTGATTTTTCTTCTTAGGAAAATATATTTTTCTATAAAAAGTAACTTTTGCATTGAAAAATAAGATGTTTAAAAATTTTTTTTTTGTTTTTAAAAAAATTATCACATTGTACAATGTTAAATCTCGTAGTTCCTGTTAGTGTTTCACCATCATCAATATCATCATCATCATCATTTAACGCCCGTTTTCCTTGCTGACTTGGTTTGGATAGTTTGACAGGAACTGGAAAGTCAGAAGACTGCACCAGATTTCACTGTCTGTTTTGGCAGGGCTTTTATGGCTAATGCAAAACATTACTGATTGGAATAGGTACTTCTTATTTGGCACCAGCACTAGCGTGGGCAGTTTTGGCAAGGTTTTTAAGGCTGGATGCCCTTCCTAATGCCAACCACTTTACAATGTGGACTGGATGCTTTTTACATGACACCAAAAATGGCCAAGTTGATAGGATCATAGATTGCCAATTCAGTTTCAAGTTCATATTGATTGTTAATTCTTTGTGTTTCTGGGCATTACACTTCAATTTACTGTGCTTTACACTTCACATAACTGACTGAAATAGGCACCAGGTCATCTGAGAATGCTACCTATGATACATTAGTTTTTTTTCTACAAGGTTAGTAGGGATGGGTGGCACACCATGATATGACAGCTAAGCATTGGCTTGTAAAACACTCTTGTGGTTTAAAAAATATTTCTATTTAATTTATAAGCACAGAGACACCAACTACTTGTAGACAGCAGTCAACGAGAGAGCTTCTATGTGCTAGAAATAGCTGTTAAATTCCCCTTGAATCATCCTACTATCTTCAAAAATGAGGTTTCATTAGATAATATAGTCCTGGCTGTATTGGTCTGAATAAAAGCAGGTTTTTTTATCAGAGGCCTACTTGATCAGGGCTAACATGGGGCTAAAGAACAGCGACAATTTCCTTTATAACTTCCAAAGAGCTAGGATTAGAGAGACAGGTATTATAGGTAAAAATAGAATAATCCAACCCAAGGGACATAACAAAGTGAGAATGATCTCTCAATGTGACATGATTACAATTGATCAAACACTGAGTAACTGAATTGTTGTATTGATAAACAGAAAAGAACAGAGAAATATGAAAACCTTGATTTAATATAAACAGGAAAAAAATTAAAGCATTAAAAACTATTGAAACTATAAATGACAACTAATACTTTGTCATCTTAAGACTGAATGTTAGGAGCTGTATTTCATTCTTAATGTGTTTCTTTAGTAATTGAAATACTTCAAGTGGAATTTTTTTCCTCTCATCTGGTTATCAAGTGTCTTCAGCTGTGCTTCTACATCATTGCTTGGTCTGCTAGAAATAGCATTCACACACTCGACTGACTTGAAGAAAATGGACAGATACATAGAAAAATGTAGTTTTAAATACAGTATGTTTCACTAAGAAGATGGGGAGGTCATGACTGAATTGCCTTAAGTAATAGGTCTGCTTAACCAGTGCTAATCTGGAGATAAACAAATTAGGAAAAGTCATGTCTCTTAACTTGGTTAGTAGTTAATTAATTCAGACACAGCTTGTCTGAAATGGACCTTTCAAACTTCTCATGCAAACTATTTATATCCTTCAGCAATGAAATCTTGATGGGGTGGGAGAGATGGAACACTCCCTATCTAAAAGATTCATCATGATGGGTGCCACATAAAAAGCACTGGTGATGGTGCCATGTAAAAGGCACCCAGTACATTTTGTAAAGTAGTTGGCATTAGGAAGGGCATCCAGCTATAGAAACCAAGTCAAAACAGATTGTGAAAGCTGGTGTGGCCCATGTTCTTGCTAAATGTCAAGCCATCCAATCCTTGCCAGCATGAAAAACTGGTGTTAAATGTTGATGATGGTGATGATGAATTTTGTTGTGATATGTTTGTGATAATTTTTTAAGTAAATAACAATGTTTACTATCTGTTTTCATGTATCCAGGTATAGTTTGTTTGGAATGATCACTCATGCTGGTTACACCATATCCTCGGGACACTATGTTGCCTATGTGAAAACCTTTGCTGGCTCACTAACCTGGCACTTCCCACCGAACGGTGGACAGCGAGATTCGATGCCAGTGAACAGTGCTGCAAGCTGCCGGTCATCATACTCAGACTCACACTCGGATGGCGATATCTTCTGGCTGGAATGTGATGACAGCTCGGTGCGTGTGTTCACCGAGGAAGACTTCCTTGAGCGGCTCTCTTCTGAGGGCCTGCTGACAGGGACACCCTATTTATTGTTCTACCACAGATCTCCAATGAAGCGTTCGTAGTAGTGTCGCAACTCTGGTACTGGGCTAATAGGCCCACCTCTCTCTTGTCCGATCACCTGCCTTGCACTGGAGTAAACTACAACTACCCTGTGCATGCGTGTTGGGCTACCAGTTGCCATCACTCTGTTGCTGCTGACAACCATGAAAATACCCAACAAACAATATCTTACTAAGCCACCACCACCACCACCACCACCACCACCACCATTACCACGTCCCATTGTTGTCATTGTCATTATCATCATCATCATCAGCAACATCTTCATGATGTTATTTATGTTCTAGTTGTAGTATTTAGCATTAGCAGTGTTTTGTGTTGTAGTCCTGTTCATTCTTCCATCTCAGCCTAAAACAAAAATAGATAAATAAAAATAAAGCTTCCTTCTCCCCTCCCTCCTCATAACAAACTATTAAAAAAAAATCCACCATAACTATTTAAAATAAACACAGAAAAAGAAAAAGAAAAACCCCTCACCCCCATACTCTGTCTCTATGAAACAGCTGCTGCTGCTGCTGCTGTTGCTGCTTAGCAGAGTGAAATGTCTGTCATACTTCTGGAGCTGAGATGGCTGTGACAGTACAAGTGTTATTGCCATATTAGTTGCCCTACAGTTCTTTCAGTTTTGCAGCATTACGCCTGCTCTGGTTTCAGAATGTGCTGCAGGAGGTGTTACAACTACTGAATTATTGTCGCTGCCCTCACCCCTTCAATTTGTAGCAGGAGGTAGGTGAAATGAATACTATGGCATACTGGGTAAAAACTGTATA
>NC_068997.1:42541821-42547625 GCF_001194135.2 Octopus bimaculoides
ATATATATATATATATATATATATATAATAGTGTTCCAACTCTGTTTTTTATGTTTTATTTATATTCTTATAAAATTAATGTGAGATATAGAATATGGAATATATAATATAAATAGTAAAATGAAATGAAGTATTGAATGTCTTATTGAATATATGAAATATTCAGATGGGACCTTGATGACTGCCATGAAGCAGGAAAGTATACTTGTCCTTATATATTTAATACTCTATATTTAATACTCAATATTTCATATATTCAATAAGACATTCAATACTTCATTTCATTTTACTATTTATATTATATATTCCATATTCTATATCCCACATTAATTTTATAAGAATATAAATAAAACATAAAATACAGACAGAGTTGGAACTCTTTTACATAATATATTCCTCTATACACGATCATTCAGAACACTTTTATATTTTTAAAATTTTTATTCATATATATATATATATATATATATATATATAATGTGCATGCATGTGTGTGTGTGTTTATGTGTATGCATGTGTGTGTGTGTGTGTGTGTGTATATATATATATATGTATGCATGTGTATGTGTACACATACATACATACACACATGTGCACAAAATATATACATATCTGCTGCTGCTATCAATCACTATTGTTCATGATTGCCTTCATAGTTATTCCACTACCACCTCCCAGGCGTCTCTGTTAAGGTGTGGGTATACACAATCATGAAAATGTTTTGCAATGTAATTTGTATTTAAGCGTTGCTGGCTTTTGTAATTTGCTCCCGACACTCGTTTGGAGAGCCACAAGTTTTTCCCACTACTTAGGTGGATGTAAGTTGGCTGAAAGATGCTGTGAAATTCCAAGGTTTCTTTTGCAGTTTTCTCCCTTCGTCCTTAGCTTTAATGAAAGCCCTATGACACAAGACAGTAGTTTAACTATCTGTGGCAGAGGCAGTTAACTCCTTGAGTAAATATACATACTCAGTGTGTGTGTGTGAAATTAACTGTGTGTTTGTGTGAATGATTGTGGTGTATGTGTGTATACACACACCACAATCATGGTGTGTGTGTGTATCATGGTGTGTGTATGTATACACACACACACACATGTATCTATATATATCTATGTATGAAAACAACTACACATGCATATGTATATTGTATGTATACAATTTCATGCATACGTATATATTTATTGATATTCCACTCCCTCAATTTAGATTTTATAAATTGTGTTTGTGTGTGTACAATGAAACAGCTACATTCTGGAAGAGTCATATTAGCTTTTTTAGAACAGGAAAACTTATATTTGTTTTTGCTTATTTCCTAATAGTACAGCTTATGATGTCAAGTGGTTTCACTGCATAATTCCATTGTATCCTCATACAGTGGAATTTCTCCATTTTGAAGGACATAGTGACATGAGAAAACTTTATGGCACTTAATAACTTATTATCCTATTCTGAAATAAACAAAAAGGGATATAATAACCGTTGTGTGTTAAATAACTTAATTGTCTCTTCCACAGTTTAGTTGTCATAAAAACTACAGTCTCAGATCAAGCCACTTGCGAAACAAATACCAAAACAATACAAGATATAAACAATAATACAGGTCAGTGGTATTACCTGGTGTTTTGGTATTCTAGGGTTAGGTTTTAATAGCTATCAAAACGTTTTCTCTGTAAATTTCTTGAAGAAGGGCTTTAAACCTTGAAATATTGAAATACCAGGTAATAGTACTAACCATCAACCTGTGTTAATAATTTTTTTAATAACTTGTATTGTTTAGGATTCAAAAAGAAATATTTAAAACACACACACACATATATCAGACAATGCTTCATGAAAACTATACATTTATGTCTATTGTTATGCATATGTAAATATGCATGCTCTCACACACTCATGCAACACACATGTATAATTATATTTACATGTATATTTTTATGTGTATATAAATGTGCACATATAAATATATGTATGTGCTTTGTGTTATGTGTTTGTCTCTGCTTATGTTTATATGTTTCATATATACACACAATATACATGCATATATGGGTTTGCATATATATGTATATATATGTGTGTGTGTATATATGTATATGTCTATCTGTGTGTATATATATATATATATATATATATATATATGTATATATATATATATATATACATACACACACATAATAATACATATATATGTCCTATTTATGTTTGTGTATGCCTATCTTTCGTAATTTAGCTTTTATTGTTGTAAAAAAAGATTTATTTTATAAACTTTCTCCAGTTTCAAAATGTTGTCTTAAACTATTAAAAACCCTTTCCTCCCATTTTTAACTTTATTTTTTCATTGTTTTTTTATACGTAAAAAAAAAAGAATATTTAAAAGCAACCATAACTGCCAACTAATATTGTAAATATAAATATTTCCTGGACTGTTCAAACTTATTCTGAAATGTCAGATTTCTTTCTTCTTTCTACTTGCTTCATCCAACTGACCGATTTTTTTTTTGAAGACATTCTTCAGTGTTAATTGTCCATTCTTCAGCACACTGCATTTTCTCTAGAATTGTTTCCCCTGCCTCTGCCCTGCAACTACAGGGGAGAAAACTCATGCAGCAACATGATGCGTTTCAGTGTGCTAAAGATTAATAAAATTATAAGATGTTAATAGTTTTAAAAATGATAATCTCATTAGGCCATCTCATACATTTAAGCATTTATTTGTTATTGTATCTTTTGTTTAACATAATTATTTTTTCTCTGATGACCTTTGTTTCATTTTCTCCATCCTTTAATGCAGTGGTTCTCTACCATTTTTTTACTTATGGACCCCTTGTTTACTATTTTATGGACTCCCATAACCATTTGACATTTAAAAATTAATTTTATAGATACTTCTTTCAAAATTCCTATTTTCTTATTCACACATTAATTTGTGTAGGTTGAACTATGTAAAATGTTAGATAATGAGATCTGGCTGTTTCTTGCATTACAAAATCAAAAAGATTTTACTGTATATCCCCAATTTACTATGTTGCTAGTGTGGACCCCCCAAAATTTTATATGGGCTTGCAAGGGTCATATGGAACCTCAGTTGAGAACCACTGCTTTAATATAAACTTTGAGTCGCAATTCAATTACAAGGAAACAAAGCAAAAAATAAAAAACCTAGTGAGAGTGGAGGAGGATTAAGCTGCAACAGGTGGACAGGGATGGGGCAATGGGGTTACACACCCCAGAACAAAGGACATTTTTAGCCACACCCCATGGTCATGATTGCTATGGCATTGCTGTGGAGAATGGCCTATGACATTTGCTGTGGCAGCCACTCCACCTCGTTGGACTCATTTCTTAGATGTCCTGCCGTTATTCCGATTTTGTGGAGGAAATTGGTACTGTAGCATCCAAGAATACCTGCAGTCTTGACGGCGACTGGCACAAACTTTGTTTCTTGATTTTTGTTTAAGTAATCTTCTTTCAGTTGTCCTGTGTTCAGAATCTTTGTGGTTAGAAAAAAGATTAGTTTCATTGTTATGATCTTGTTGTTGCATTGATAACTCTTGATGTTGTTTGGGCTAGGGCTATTGAGGTTGGTTGGTTTGTCCACATTACTTTGCAAGGAGCATAGAGCTGGTTTTGTGGTTTCTCTGGTGGATATATTCCTCCCTGGATGGGATGCTGGTCCATTGCAGGATTATTCATTTACTAGCAGAGTGGACTGGAGCAACACGAAATGAAGTGTTTTGCTCAAGAACACAAAGCATTGCCCAGTCCAGGAATCAAAACCACAATGTTACAATCATGAGTCCAACACCCTAACCACTAGGCCATGCGCTTCCACAGGATATTGAGGTGATCAACATTAACGAACTAAATTCATTACATTCACATTCATCCTTCTCAGTTCCAGTTCCTGTTTGAATTTTACTTGAGGTTGACTTCAGTTACAACCAACACCACCCAACACCATTATGACAAGTGATAGAAGGAGCCTTATTGTGGTCACTTGACCTGCTAGAAATATCAGCAAACTTCATTTAAAGTTACACCCTACAGTCTTAAAAAAATGGAAGATGTGCATGTATTCAGTATAATGTAGTTCTGGATAGATTATATCTTGAAAAGAGATAATTTTTTCTCAACTTAAACACCTTTATTAATAAATCTGGCAGATCGGGGAAAATTTAGGACTAAACAGCAGCAGCAACAATACTATCATCTGTCAGCAGGGGTTGTTAAAATAAATGCAAGCAGTGCCCTATGATAAGGGTTGATATAGTCCATCAAGAACCTTTTATGTACAGCATTTCGGTTTATGTTTAGATAACAGAAATCACTATTTCTGAAAATTGTCTTTACAACTGCCTGTTTAAAGCTGACCTTGCTACATGGTTGCTGTATTTTTTAATAATGTTTTTCTACAAAATGTCTCCTGTCATATGAACATATTTCATGAGTTAAATTATTTGTCATCATATTTCTTCTGCTGTTCAATCTATCAAAATTTTGAATGATACTGCCGCTACATAATATGACTTGCTATCTGGGTATATACAAAACATGTTTGCAACATCTCTTGTTTGTGTAACTTCCAGTATACTATGATGTGTCTGCATAATACTTGTATCCATGTCATATTTATGTGTACCATACATGAATGTATCACATTTTTCTGTTACCACAGCTCTCAATAGCATACTGTATGTTACCTCAACACAAGATTGGCCTCTATGTAACATTGATGCAACTCCTGGTGGTGTACTGTGTGATATCTATATAAATCTTTTTACCTTTTTACATGATGTTCTTTGATGTATATTTCTAGATATATCTGGTAATAGAATACCATCTCCATTTCCACATCTTATTTCTCTGCTATCACATAGTATCACAATTATGGAATATCATTATTATATGTAATATTGCTATTAAAATGTGTGCTAATAGCCAATTAGCAGATGACAAGTTGGTGCTGTGAAGGTGAAAGTTCAAAAACAAAGTTGAAAACTGCCTTATTGTAAATTTATGTATATGATGCCCTTGAAGGAACACAGACATAAAACCAAATGATGATGATGATTAATGGATACTTTGGTTATTATAGCAGTTGGTATATAATATTTCTACTCACCTTTGGCAATAACAATATGCTTTCCATCTGTACATATCAGCCTACAGATACTGTCGTGTTGCTATGACAGTAAGATGCATCTGTGTACATATGTCATTATCATACTGTCCATATCTATGCATAAAGTCTTTTGGATACGACATAATAATTAAGCTCTTTCATTAGTTGCAATGTTTGATAACCCTTACGTCTCTGCACAAAGCAAATATGGAATGTTATCCATTTTCAACCACTTATGTACTTGTATATGTACATACACACAGAGCAGGGGGTACTGAAGAGTTTCTGGCTTTGGGTAAAAGAAAATACAGTAAGATAATTATGACTTTATTCACTATATTCCTTTCTCAGAGTCACTTATTGCAGCTGTCTTTCAGTTTTTCTAAGCCATGTAAAAGAATTCAGAAGGTTGAGCCTTCAACCAGGCCTTTCGTGATACCCTTAAAGCCAAGAACTTTTCAGCATCCCCTCGAGTATATATATATATAATGTCCATACATATCACTACATACTGATATATCTTTAATAATGCTCCTACATGTGTCTGTATTGTGGGGAAACAAGTAGCTCTGCCCTAGAAAATTAATGTGGTCAGACATATGATAGGGTGTAGGGCATTTACGTGACTTGTTCCTTTATATAGCAATGCAAAAATTAAAAAAGGAAAAAAAAAAAAAAAAAAAA
>NC_068997.1:42548120-42554674 GCF_001194135.2 Octopus bimaculoides
TATATATATATATATATATATATATATATATATATATACATACACACACACACACAAATATGCACACTTGTGTATATATACATGTATATATATAGATGTGTGTGCATATTTGAATGCGTGTATATATACATATATAGATATGTGTGCATATTTGAATGTGTGTATATATATATATATATGTATATATAGATATGTGTGTGCATATTTGTATGTGTGTATATATACATGTATATATAGATATAGATGTGCATATTTGTATATGTGTGTATATATACATGTATATATATGTGTATAGATTATATATGTTTGTGTATATATGTGTGTGTGTATATATATATGTAGGTATATATGTCTTTCTAAAGCTATTAGCGATGGAAGCAGCCTTTGTAGTGAATACTAATTTGCACATCCAACTTGGATGTATTGTTTCGAACGTCATAGGCTGCGGTACGCGTTCTGAGTGGTCAATTTTTCAGCGAGAGAAAAAAAGCACATATTTTATCGGTAGACAAGATTTAATCTGTATCGGTGGATGGGACTGTCGTATCATGTGATTTCAGCGAAATTTGCACTTCATTATCAACAAGCACCCTTATCACTGAATAGCAAATCTAAAGTCCTGCTGCTGAAGAAGCGCAAATTATGCTGAAATCACCGCTACTGACGAAATTTTGTCTGTTCATATACTTTGTGCTTTTTTAGTATTTTACGAGATCATTTTTCAGGATGTACTTGTGCGTGCGTGTGTGTGTGTGTGTACGTGCGTGCGTGCGTGCATGCGTGCATATATACAGGTCTGTATGCGCGCGCGAGCTTGTGTTTACTTATCTTGACATCACGAGGAAGTTGTAAACGAATGTCGTTATTTCCAATATTCTGCGAAAGCGTCTGGCTAATGGGGAAGAGAGTGGTGAAATATTACTTTGTTTGGAAACAGGTAAGTATTGGCGACAGGAAGAGCATCCGGTTATGGACAATCTGTCTCAGTAAACTTCATCCTACCTATACATTGCATGGAAGAGTGGATATTGAAGCGACGACGATGATATTTTATGTTATATCTCCATACAGCAGTGAATGAAGGCAGTGCGGGCTATGGGAAACTGAACTAGATACTTTAGAGTATGTTGTTATCATCATCATCATCATTGTTATCAATTAGGCGACGAGCTGGCAGAATCATTTGCGCGCGGGACAAAATGTTTAGCAACATTTCGCGCGGCCTTGCGTTCTGATTTCGAATACAGCCAAGACCAAATTTGCCTTTCATCCTTTCAGGGTCGATAGAGTAAGTTCCAGTTAAATACAAGGCATCGATTTAATCGAACCCTTTCTACTATAGGCTTTTTGTCCGACGCTCTAAAGATTCTGCCAGCTCACTGCAATCTATGTTATAATGCTTGTAATAATAATATTGGTTCGAAATTTTGGCACAAGGCCAGAAATTTAGGGGTTGGAGGCTAAGTCGATTTATTGAGCCATAAAGGATGAAAAGCGAAGTCGATCTCGGCGGAATTTCAACTCAGAACGTAAAGATGGATGAAATGCTGCTAACCATTTTGTCCGGTGTGCTAACGATTCTGTTAGCTCGCCGCCTTAAGAACAACAGCAACAACGACAATAATAATAGTAACAGTAATGGTTTTAAGTTTTGGCACAAGGCCAGCCATTTCGGGTCCGGGGCTAAATCGATTACGTTCGCCCCGGTACGCAATTGGTACTTATTTGATCAACTCCAAAAGAATGACAGGTAAAATCGCCGTCGCGTCAGCAAGACGGCGGCGGCGGCAAGCTGGTGGCAGGAGCGTTAGCGGGCCGGGCGAAATGTTCAGCGTTATTTCATCTGCCGCTGCCTTCTGAGTTCAAATTCCGCCGAGGTCGACTTTGCGTTTCTTCCTTTCGGGGTCGATAATTTAAGCACCAGTTGAGTACTGGAGTCGATGTGATCGACTGTCCCCTTCCCCAGAAAATCCAGGCCTTGTGCCTATAGTAGAAATGATTATTATTATTAACCTTAAATGCATTAAATGTAATAGCTTCAACTGGATTATTGATCTAGTTCACTTAAATGAAAAGAAAGAACGGCAACAACAACAACAAGGCCATGGAAGACGGCTATATTTTAGGATTAACTGCAGCAGCATCAGAAGTTGCAATAACATTAGCTTTGTGTTCCATACCTTTAGGTTATTGCTGTGGATACAAAGAAGTTCATTTTTCATAAACACGTTTCCAGGTTTAATCCTATTGCGTGGTGTCTCGAGCAAGTATCTTTCACCATAGACTTGGTTTGACTCGAGCCTTGTCAATAAAATTAACGAGACGGAAACCATGGAAACATGTTAGGTGGACTGTATCTGTAATTTCAAAGGGCTTCACACTTGGTGGGATTTACAGACTGCCACGTTGAGTTAGCTTAGGGATTACACTAAGGGTACAATCGTCTGCCGGGTATTCGGTCTCTTACTTGCATTATAAGACAATGAATTGGTAGTTCTGCTGATTGAACTAAGTAGCACATTTGTTGCCACGATTGCTGACCGTCGTCTGTCTCCCAACACGCAGAAACACTTGACTGGGAAGCAGTATCGCAGTAATGATGACAGCTACATGGTTCCGGGTTCAATCCCACGGCGTGTCACCTTGGGCAAATGTATTCTATAGAAGACTTGTGAGTAGATTTGGTAGACGGAAACTGAAAGAAGTCCGTCATATATATATATATATATATATATATATATATGTGTGTGTGTGTGTATGTCCCCCTAAATTTTTTTTATCTGTTCTATAACAAAATATACAAGTATACGAAGTTTGAAAGTGTTTCGGTACCAAAAACACTACATAAAACATAAATGAAAAGTGTTGCCCGTCAAATCAGAAAGATCCTTCGCAACTGGTGTTGGTGTGTTTACGTCCCCGTAACAAAGCGGTCCGTCAAAAGAAATCGATAAAATAAGTACCAGGCTTAAAAAAAAAAGTACTGGGGTCGATACATTCGGCTAAAAATTCTTCAGGGTTGTGCTCCAGCATGGCCGCAGCCTAACTACTGAGAAAAAAAAAAAAAAAAAAAGATGAAAGCTAACAGGTTGAAAGCTTCATCAATGGGATCCAAGCATTACAACACTAATAGAAGAAGTGTGTGGACCGCAAGGGAGATTGTGTTGAAGTATAAACCTCATCATTTGGTCACATTCTATGAAAGTATCTTGGTCACCCTATGGACTTTTCAGCCGATCCTCGTAACAGAGATTCAAAATGGACAGAAATAGCTTTAACAACAGCTGCAGCACTTTTCTGGAACTGCTCCATCCTTGCTGCGTGAATAAGGATTAAAACAAACATTTGACATTGCTACTTGTAATAACCTTACAGTTGTTGACTGTATCTACTTCAGTAAAATTTAGTCTGTATCTACTAATTCAGTTCGTATCTACTTCAGTAAAATGTATTGTTTGGTTAAATAAAGCAAGACTGAATGGCGAATACATGTTTACATTTGAAGAAAATGAAACGGCTCGAAGATGTTTTATCTTTTACTTGTTTGTCATAGGGGTTCCGTCCACGCTGGAGCACCGCTTTGAAGGGTCTGGTCGAACAGCTCAACCTTAGTATTTATTCTTTGTAAGTCAGGTACTTCTTTCGGTGTTCTTTGCCGAATCGCAAATCAGATACAAAAACGAAGTATATTTTATTACTTGGAGCACAAAAAGGATAGATTGGGACTTATTTTATCGAACTCAGAAAAGAAAAGGCAACGTCATCTAAAAAGGAAGAGTTTGAACTCTGAAGCTAATAGTTTAAATAAAATACCACAATGTATTTTGTCTGCTTACTCTATTGATTCTTCCAGAAGAATGCGAAACAAAAATCTCACCCACCCCAAAAAAGCAGGCAGTTGGAAAATTTCCTCCCGGAGTACACTGAATATAACTATTCTTTCTAATTTGGGAACAAGGCTAGTAATTTTAGGAGAGTGGATTAGTCGATTACATTGACCCTATTACTTGACTGCTACTTCATGTTCTCGACTCCCAAAAGAAAAATGCAAAGCTGACCTCTGCAGAATTTGAACTGAGAAGGTAAAGAGTCGGCAGAAATGCCGCGTAGCATTTGTCAGATATGCTAACGAGCCAGCCAGCTTACCGCCTTTTACGCCAAATATAATTATTAAAGTTAATACATTCTGACAGTAAAAGAATTCATAACTAATTAACTAATTAAATTAACTCCTTAAAATAATGGTCTTGTTAGGATATTCTTATGTTCTGTCTTACAGGGACGTGGGAACAGAGGGCGTAGGGGCACAAGCGAATCCCCTAAAACTTTACAAATTTTTTACAACCTTTGTAAAAGAATTTTGAACCTGGGTTGGCACTCACTAAGTAAATTTCGTTCTGGTGTATATGTTCTTTTTTTTTTTTTTTTTTAAATATTCCTGTCATTGGATTGAGTTTAAATGCTGCTGGGGTCGACTTTGCCTTTCATCCTTTCAGGGTTGATAAAATAAGTACCAGTTAAGCACGGGTCCATGGGATCGATTTACCCACCCCTATGAAATTGTTGGTCTTGTGCCAAAATTTGAAACCAATGTTTCTCTCATTGGGCTGCAGTCTTATTGAGACACTATTTACAACGGCAAATTCCAACGCATCAATTTTAGCATTTGTCTGTACTTACTTAATCGTACAAAGTCGACCTCAGCAGGATTTGAACTCGAAACATTAAAAGAATAAGACTAAATACCACAGGCTATTTTATCCGTTACTCTCTATTTTGCTATGTCTCACCCTCGTGGAGTGATACTTCCTTTCTGTTACAAGCACAGGAGGCGTAATGGCCCAGTGGTTAGGGCAGCGGATTCGCGGTCATAGGATCGCTGTTTCGATTCCCAGACCGGGCGTTGTGAGTGTTTATTGAGCGAAAACACCTAAAGCTCCACGAGACTCCGGCAGGGGATGGTGGCGAACCTTGCTGTACTTTTCCACCACAACTTTCTCTCACTCTTCTTGTTGTGCCTGTAATTCAAAGGGTCAGCCTTGTCACACTGTGTCACGCTGAATATCCCCGAGAATTACGTTAAGGATACACGTGTCAGTGGAGTGCTCAGCCACTTGCAAGTTAATTTCACGAGCAGGCTGTTCCGTTGATCGGATCAACTGGAACCCTCGACGTCGTAAGCGACGGAGTGCCAACATTACAAGCACAAAGTCTGAGATTTTTAGGGGTGGGGACTAGTCGATCACATCGACCCAAGAACTCAACTGGTATTTATTCCATCGACTTCGAAAGGATGGAAGGCAACCTCAGCAGGATTTGAATTCAGAACATAAAGCATTTTGTCCAGCGTGCTAACGATTCTGAAGGCTCACTGCCTACTATAGGTACAAAGACTGAAATTGCTGAGGAGGGAGGGAGTTGATTACATCGATCCTCCAGTGTTCAGCTGGTATTTATTCCGTCGACTTCGAAAGAATAAAAGACGAAATCGCCGTCGGCAGAATTTGAACTCAGAACTAAAGAAAGATGATATACCGGTATACATTCTATCCGACGTGCTAATGATTTTGCCAGCTCACCCCTGCCTTAACAGAAGCAAGTAATAATAATTTTAATCTCGCCCAAGATATTAATCAATTCAATATGCTCACGATCCAAAAGAACAGCTCGAATAGAACACACAACACATACCCTGTACATCAATTACCTAATAATCTAAAACAACACAACTCATTCAACATATACTATACAAGATTAAGGCCCAATAAAATAACGCAACCTACATTACGCACACGACACGAAGGTGCATCTATTGGTGCAATTGAAACTTGCATGAAACTACGAAAGGAAAAAAATTTATAATGATAATAATCCTTTCTACTATAGGCACAAGGCCTGAAAGTTTTGGGGAGGGGACTAGCCAATTACATCGATCCTAGTACGTGACTGGTACTTAATTTATCGACCCCGAAAAGATGAAAGGCAAAGTCGACTGCGGCGGAATTTGAACACAGGGCGTAGACACGGACGAAATGCCGCTAAGCATTTTGTCCGGCGTGCTTAACGATTCTGTCAGCTCGCTGCCTTTTTCATAATAATAATCCTTTCTACTAAAGGCACAACGCCTTAAATTTTGGAGGAGGAGACTAATCAATTACATCAACCCTAGTGCATAACTGGTACGTATTTCATCGACCCAGAAAGGATGAAAGACGAAGTCGACTTGGGTGGGACTTGAACTCAGAACGTAAAGTCGGTCGAAATGTCGCTAAGCATTTTGCTCGGCGTGCTTAACAATTCTGCTAGCTCGCCTCACCACCACCATCATCGTCGTCGTCGTCGTCGTCGTCGTCGTCGTCGTCGTTATTATTATTATTATTATTATTATTTTTTTTTTTATTATTGCACTCAAACAATATTAGCATAAACTGTGGCATTTTCCAGGGTGACTCGCTTTCACCACTAATTTTCTGCATAGCACTAATACCACTCTCAAGTGAACTGAATAGAACAGGGTATGGCTACAAAATTGACAACAGGAAAATAAGCCATCT
>NC_068997.1:42556931-42566866 GCF_001194135.2 Octopus bimaculoides
ATCGCGGTTTCGATTCCTAGACCGGGCGTTGTGAGTGTTTATTGAATGAAAACACCTAAAACTCCACGAGGCTCCGACAGGGGGTGGTGGCGAACCCTGCTGTACTCTTCCACCACAACTTTCTCTCACTCTTTCTTCCTGTTTCTGTTGTACCTGTATTTCAAAGGGCCAGCCTTGTCACGCTGAATATCCCCGAGAACTACGTTAGGGGTACACGTGTCTGTGGAGTGCTCAACCACTTGCACGTTAATTTCACGAGCAGGCTGTTCCGTTGATCGGATTAACTGGAACCCTCGACGTCGTAAGCGACGGAGTGCCAACAACAATAGTCTCAGAAAGATTTCGAAATATTTTGTGAAGTCCTATATATCTATTCTTGTGAGCTCTTCAGATACGTGAAGGCCTAGAGATTATGATGTTGGAATTACGATTATAAGACCTCGAGTTCGATTCTTGGACCGGGTGGAGCGTTGTGTCCTTGAACAAGGCACTTCTCACGCTGTTCCGATCTATTCAACCACGGGCCAAGTGTTGACGCGGCTCAGTCTTCCACTTGTGGTTACACCCTTGATGTTTCACAGGGTCAAAGTTAAGAGGGCCGAGAATGTGTCTATGTCTTTTCTTTTTTTAACATATAACTGGCACTCCGTCGGTCACGACGACAAGTGTCCCAGTTGGTCTGGTCAACGGAACAGCCTGCTCTTGAAATGGACGTGCAAGTGACTGAGCACTCCACAGATTCAGCGTGACACAGAATGAAATACAAGTACAACTCACTTTTGCCAGCTTAGTGGACTGGAGCAAGGTGAAATAAAGTGTCATTGCTTAAGGACAAAGCGCACTACCAGAAATCGAACTCATGACCTTACGATCAAGAACCGAATACTCTAACCACTAATCTACGCGCCTTCACTGTCTGTGTCTACTCACAACTATGTTGTTGTTGTTGGCACTCCGTCGCTTACGACGACGAGGGTTCCAGTTGATCCTATCAACGGAACAACCTGCTCGTGAAATTAACGTGCAAGTGGCTGAGCACTCCACAGACACGTGTACCCTTAACGTAGTTCTCGGGGATATTCAGCGTGACACAGTGTGACAAGGCTGGCCCCTTTGAAATACAGGCACAACAGAAACAGGAAGTAAGAGTGAGAGAAAGTTGTGGTGGAAGAGTACAGCAGGGTTCGCCACCATTCCCTGCCAGAGCCTCGTGGAGCTTTTAGGTGTTTTCGCTCAATAAACACTCACAACGCCCGGTCTGGGAATCGAAACCGCGATCCTCCGACCGCGAGTCCGCTGCCCTAACCACTGGGCCATTGCGCCCCCCACACTCACAACTATATATGGGTCTAAAACAACGAAACCATGGGACATGCTGCTAAGTCCTTGTTAGTGACAATCAAAATAATAGTGTTCAGGCGTAAAAACAGTAGAGTTTGTACAGGAATAGTTTGCTGCTACACTACACAGGGTAAGCAACTGTGTAACATTGCTTATCTATGAGCTGGTAGAGTCATTGTAAAAATCTTTGTCCTGTATCATTTACTTGTTTTAGTCATTGTACTGCGGCCATGCTGGGGCACCACCCTGAAGTTTTTTTTTTTCAGTCAAGCAAATCGACCCCAGTGCGTATTTTGTTTTTTTCAAGTCAGGTACTTACTGTATCGGTTCTCTTTTGCTGAACCGCTAAGTTAGAGGGACGTGTACAGGCCAACACCAGTTGTCAAGCAAGCGATGGGGGTGCAGAAACACAGACGCAAAGACACACACACACGATGGGCTTCCACACAGTTTCCGTCTACTAAATTCACTCACAAGGCACTAGTCGGCCCGGGGCTATAATGGAAGACACTTGCCCAGTGTGTCCCACAGTGGGACTGAACCCGAAACCGTGTGGCTGCAAAGAGCAAGCTTCTTAACAACACAGCAATACCGGCACCTAAGCTTCTTAGCCACTCTTGGTAGGTTCCGTTTGAATAAGAGAACATTGAATGACAGCATAGACACCTCATAGGTAGTAAATTGGCAGAGTGTTATAGTGTGGGGCGAAAAATACCCCGTGGCATTTGTTCTGGTTCACTGCACTCTGAGTTCAAATCTCACAGAAGCCAGCTTTGCCTTTCACTCCTTCGGGATCGATAAAAACAAAGTATGTCCGCAGTACTGGTGCTTATGACCTCTCAATGTGGAGAAGTACCGGTTCGAGCTGGAGAAACACCCTGGTTTTCGAGCTACGAACCCTGTCGAGCATTTTTACTCTGGAGATTCTTCGTGAGCCCCTTTTGTGGCTGCTTGTATTTGCGTTCTCTTTCGGTTATTACCCAACGTTCATGACCATAGATGATAGTTACGAAAACCGAACTGAAGATTGTAAGTTTGGCTTTTTTTTTTAACCAACCTCTCTTCCTGAGGGTTGAATTGTTTAGCTGGCGCATTACTGTGCCAGTACATGCAATTCTAGCATCTAATTCGGCCTCCTGGTTCCCGTTACTCGTGAATACGGCTTTGAGATTCTTAAACTTTCCCACTTGTCTCAGTGATGTTCTACTAACATGCAGAATGTAAAATTTGTACACAATGTAAATTTCTGCGCACAGCCACAACAAAAAATAAAGGTGGCCTGCCCTGATCAAGCAGATATATAATGAAAAGCATTTCAGCCTTGACCATCGTTTTAGGAATATCTTAGACTGTTATTATCTAATGTATTCTTTTTCCAAAATAGCAAGTTTGATTAAGAAAGATTTGGCTGTTATTTCTAGCATGTCGAATGACCACTTAGAAGTTCACTTAATGGTTAGAGACTGTGTGAATTATCTCCCTTGAACTCTAAGTTTGTCACATTCTATATACACCGAACTGTCAAAATAGTAACAGCTATCTCTGCCCGACATTTCAGGAATAGCTTTCTCTCAATCCATTTCTGGGTGTGAGAGGCCACCCTGCTCGTTACCTCATCCCAGTTTTTGTCCACTTGGAGGTCCGGAACAAACCAGACCCCGACTAATTAAATCGGTCCGTCCGTCCATTGCCAGACTACGCTGTTGGTCGGCATGGACCTGTCACTCCAGGAGCAGAGCTGCAGTCTCACCGACATCTGGTTAATTTTTGCTCCTGTTATTGTCTCGTACTCCTTGAGAGCGGTGCCGATTATCGCTCGACATCACTATAGTGACGTCGTCGGCATATGCTGACACAGATCTCCTACATCCTAGTTCGCGCGGGATGCTCCTCAACGCCTCCAATTTGTGCAGTAATACAAAAGGGATGAAAAGGGACATCATTGGCGGACCGAACGCATGATGTTGCACGTTTCCGAAAGCTAACCGTCCACTCTAAGCACAGAGTGGATGTCGCTGTGCATTGCAGCGATCCAGTACCTGAAAAGAGGTCCGAAACCGGCTGCCTTGAGGACTTCCGCCAGGTAAAGGTAGTCGACTCTATCGAAAGATTTAGATTGATCTAAGTTGACCAGGGCCCCACCCGTGCCTCGTTCCTTTGCCGCCCTCTTTACGATGTATCGCATAAGATGGAGGTTGTCGTGGATGGATCTGTTTGGGATAGCGCATGTCTGTGCCTCCTCCACTGTCCCCAACCTCTTTGCCAACACCTTAGCCAAAATCTTAAACTCTGCATTTAGCAGAGTTATGGGCCTAAAATTATCGATATGGCCCATCGTGGTCCGCCAAAGACCAGATTGTGGCTTCATTGCCACGACGCACCTCTGCCACTCGGAGCCATCGAACGGCTTTCGTACCCTCGTATCGAAGAGCACGCACCCAAGCTCTGACAATACAGCCTTCGTGCTTTGCGTAGAAGAACTGGTTGAGAGCCAATCGCGCTGCAAGCACTTCAGTTGCGCTGCCTTTCGTAAAAGACTCTTCTAGACTTCTAACTAGCTCACTCTCTAATTTAGTTTTCTCTATCGCTACTCCTTTACTAAACCTTATGTATTCTACTCTAATCGTCCTTTTCAGGGCAAACCACTATTTGTTGTTGACGATTGCTCTAGTCAACGTCCGCTTGACTAATTCCTTAATCCGGTCTTTGTAGGCCTTGCGCGCCAGAAAGGACGCGTTCAGCTTCCAGTAACAGGGACCCTGTCTATGAAATCCATCTAAGCCGGCTATACAGATCCCGAATTTGTGTAACCGATGACTTTAAACAGTGGACGACTTATAGTACCTTTATCTGCTGGCCTATAAAATACCCTAACTAGATACGACCTGGATGACCCGATGCGGTTCGTCCATGTGCACACTGGCACATGGAAAATCCAGTTGGTACCTGTCAGACAATTGAAACTGTCTGAGAAGCTTTGCAAGGCTTTTACACCTTCCTCCTCTATCTGATAAACTCACGCAGTCCCACTGTGCGTCTAAGATACCGATCCAGTCTCCCACAAGCACTAAAGAGCGAAACGTTCCTAGAAAGGTCTCAAGGTGCCTGAAGAAATCCGGCCGTCCTGCCCCTGCCGAGGCATATACAGCTAATAGCCTGAAAGCATAGCCTTCACTGCTGGTCATGTCCAGCACTACCAACTTAACTTCTGAATAATAATAATAATAATAATAATAATAATAATAATAATGATAATAATAGACGTAGGTATGGAATTTGGGATAGAAAAGTGCTATTATTGAAAATAAAACGAGGAAGATTTGAAAGAATCCAGGGAATTGAAATGCCTAATGGGAAAACAATGAGAGCATTTGAGAAAGGACAGTGGTACAATTGCTTGGGAATACTAGAAGCAGATGAGAATAAAAAATGAAGAAATGAAACAAATTAACAGTAGAGAATACACAAGGAGAGTCAGAGCTGGATTCCAAAAATCTTATGAAGCAATAAATTCAAGAGCAGTACCCATAATCAGATATGGAGTTGGAATTAGACTAGACCAAAAACGATATAAAGAAACTTGACAGGAAAACTAGGAAGTTGTTGACGATGTATGAAGCCCACCATCTGATATCAAGCTGTACCTGAGGAGAGATCAGGGTGGAAGAGGCTTAATAGAAGAATGTAGAAGAATGTGTACAGATAGAAAGAAAAAGTCTAGCAGAGTATTTACAGAGCAGGACAGATAAACAATTGATAAAGAACAAGTGATGAAGCGCGTTATAGGAGAAAAAGACAAGAATGAAATACAAAGAGAGCACGTCAGATAGATCGAAGAGAAACCTCTGTATGGCCAACTTTGGAGAGCCACTGAAGACGTATGTGGAACAAAATCCTGGGATTGGTTAAAAAAGAGAGAATTAAAAAAAAGAAGCAGTGAGCCTAGTTGTAGCAGCCCAAGATCAAGCGATAAAAACAAATAACATGAGAAGAAATATATATGGAGAGAATGTGTCAGAAAAATATAGAGATTGTGGAACTTGGAACGAGACAGGGGCACACATTGTGGAAGAATGCCCCAAGCTGGAGTAAGAATATAAGAAATGGAGGCACGAAGAGGCTGTAAAAGTTTTACACTGGAAACTGTGCTAGAAATGGGGATTTGAAACTAGAAACACATGGTACAATCATCGAGTCGAAAGAATACTAATTCTCGTATGAGCCCTGGCAACCTTATGCTGCAAGGGCTCATACGGCTCTAAAGATCAGTTATTAATCCATAAAGCAAGCCATAAGTGAAGACAGCCGAAAGAAAAAGAAGGGTCTAAGCATGGCTTGGATCGATTATCGAAAGCCTTTTGAAAGTATTCCCCACACATGGATCCTGGAAACACAAGCTTTGAAAGAGTAGTACCAACTATCATAAAATATATAAAACATTCTGTGAATAAATGGCAAACAGTACTACAGCTTCAGACTAAAGAGGGACTCATAAAAACTAAAGCCATCCCTATTAGAAGAGAAACATTCCAGGGATACACGCTCTCTCCACTCATTTTCTGCTTGGCACTGACACTTTTATCTGACATGCTAAACAGAACTGGATGTGGATACAACTGCTACGGTAAAACAGTTATCTCTTGTACATGGATGATCTAAAACTGTATGCTGCAAATGACAAACAGCTGGAAACATTGGTACAGGCAGCTCATGGATTTACCCAAGAAATAAACATGAAATTCGGCTTAGAAAAAAAAACTAGTTAAAAGTAACAATACTACACTAGATAAAGCAAATTAAATAAGAGAATTAGACCAAAGCCAGACATACAAATGCTTAAGAATCAATGAACTAGACACGGTACAACACATACAAGTGCAAGAGTGCATACAAGTGCAAGAGTGCATACAAGTGCAAGAATACTATAGATGAGTTAGATTAACACTGAAAACAAAGCTCAATGTGAAAAACAAGATAATAGGTATCAGCACTGTAACCGCCCCAGTTACAAGTTATAGCTACAATATTCTTAATTGGACTCCAAATGAACTAATAAAACGAGACAGGAAAAGAAGAAAAATAATTACAGAATTTAGGATGCACCACCCAAAATCTGACATAAAAATGTTATATATACAACGTATTGAAGATGGAAGAAGCCTTATACAGCTAGAAATCTATTATAAAAATAGCCACCATAGGATTACAGAAATACCTAATGAAATCGTAGTATCTGATAACTGTGAAGAAAAAGAAGAAACAACAAAAGCTGCAAGACTACTGAAATCCAGACTAAAACTGGAACAACAAAGTGTCATGATAAAACGATGGCAAAAAAAGCCTTTACATGGCAAATATTGGGCTAAACAGAAAAGAAATAGACAAAGTAAATTCCCAACAATGGCTGAGAAGCTCAGGACTCAAAGCAGAGACTGAAGGATTTTTAATTGCAGTACAAGATCAAAGCCTCCCCACCAGAAATCACCGAAAACACATAATGAAAAACTATAAATAACTTCAGAATGGGGAAGAAACAATAAATCATATTGTCTCTGGCTGCCCAGTCTTAGCTAAGATGGAATATAACGACAGACAATGATAGAGTTGGGACCTGTATACACTGGAAGCTATGCCAACACTATGGAATGACAACAGAAAAAAGATGGTATTCGCGCACTCCAGAAAGGGTCTCAGAAAACGACAAAAGCTACCATACTCTGAGATATGTCAATACACACAAATAGAGAAATGAAGGCTAATAGACCGGAAATATTTGTCAGAGATCACCAAGAAAAAAATGCCCTTGAATCGGTGTATCACTACCAATAGATGGCAATGTATCTCTAAAAGAAACGGAGAAACTCTCAAAGTACAAAGATCTGGAAATAGAGGTAACTCGAATTGTGGAGCCTAAAAACAGAAACAATCCCTTTAATAACAGGTGCATTGGGTATGATTAAAAAACATTCAGACAAATACATAACCAAAACGTCAGGGCTTGTGATTGCATATAACACACAGAAAATAGCACTTCTTGGCACTGAACACATCCTACGTAAAGCACTTTTAATACAGTTAAAAATAAAAGCACCACAACAAATCACAGCACGTACCCAAGGCACACAGAGCTGCGCTCGGAAGTTGGTATGAAGGGATCAGAGGTGCTTCGAATTAGCGTGCATATGTGTTTGGTAGGGAGATTTTGTGTGCGTAGTCTGGAGATGGACACAAAGCGGGCAGCAAATGTAGAGGCTGTATCTCTGGGAGTAATACTTATACAACTATTATGTTTGAAAAGTGGAGAGAAGAAGGGTTTCGGGAAGTTACTGGAAATCTTTTTGATAAAGGATAAAAAAAAAAAAAAATTTTTAATCAAGGGAGCTTGCTTGCTGTGTGATGCATATGAGAACTTTTCATTGTTCGGTTGATAGATTTGTGGGAGTTGCGGTGCGACATGAGAGGTATCCTATTTGTAGGAGTGGGTAATTTTCTCTAGGTGTTAGAAGCGATACCATTTGCCTAAATTGCTTCGACACATCTATGTTGTTTCAAGATGAATTGATATATTCTTATCAATAAACGGAGATAGTCATCACAGTTACCTGCTTGATCTTCTTTCCATAATTTCTATTTCTTTGAGAGACAAAAACAATACTTACCATTTATGTAAAGATTTATTTGAGATTATTCAACGCTGACACAAAGGATAAATAATTGTCGCTCAGTACGTTATCTCGAGAAACACCACGTTTTATCTTCGTTTTATTTAATGTTATGTAACTGTTCTTTTACAAATTTTTTTGGCTTGATTTAAATGTGATGAGCCATTCTTTCTCCAATTGATTTTTAAAAATTAAAACTTGATGTTCCACAGTGTTAAAAACTTTGGAGATCAAATTTGACCATTCCTGCAAATAAAACTTTCCCATTGTTGTTTTAAGGGATTTATTAAATTGCTTATGAATGTTTCGATCGAAATTTTCATGTTTGAAATTTAATTGGAAGTTAAATAATAGGTTATATTTTTATATTAAAATATCTGATTATATTGCATTTTCTAATATTTTTGAGATTACACTTAACAAGTCTAATCTGGTTGGCAGTCCAAAGTAAATGCTCATTTAATTTATTATATATTGCGTAAAAACACTGGTTTATTAGATACAGAAGTATAATTTACAAAACATGTACAAAACCATTTTGAAATTTGACTGCTACTTCATCTATTATAAAATTCAACTTTTTAATCAAATTTTTATTTATTGTTAAAATAAATATAAATTGTTCGCTTTTTTTCATTGAAATAGCTAATAATTTGACATATCTTGTGTAAAATCTTAAGTAGACTTTGTTAATCCCATAAGCAATGGAAAATTAATATGTGCGATGTAGGAGCTGAAAGTATTTGAATTCATAACATCATAACTGTTATTAATGGCATGACTGTTACGTCATTAAGGCGGCGAGCTAGCAAAATCGTTAGCACGCCAGACAAAATGCTTACGGTATTATGTCCGTCTTTACTTCTGAGTTCAAATTCTGCCGAGGTTGACTTTGCATTTTATCTTTGCGGGGCCGATAAAATAAGTACCAATTGATCACTAGAGGTCGATGTAATCGACTTACTCCCACCCTCAAAATTGCTGGCCATGTGCCAAAATTTGAAATCATTATTATAGCTGTTATTTATGCTACTTAATGTGGAGGTGCAACGGCCCAGTGGTTAGGGCAGCGGACTCGCGGTTTCGATTCCCAGACCGGGCGTTGTGAGTGTTTATTGAGCGAAAACACCTAAAGCTCCACGAGGCTCCGGCAGGGGATGGTGGCGGACCCTGCTGTACTCTTTCACCACAACTTGCTCTCACTCTTACTTCCTGTTTCTGTTGTGCCTGCAATTCAAAGGGTCAGCTTTGTCACACTCTGTGTCACGCTGAATATCCCCGAGAACTACGTTAAGGGTACACGTGTCTGTGGAGTGCTCAGCCACTTGCACGTTAATTTCACGAGCAGGCCGTTCCGTTGATCGGATCAACTGGATCCTTCGACGTCGTAAGCGACGGAGTGCCAACAACAATGTTACTTAATATCATAATTATTATTTATGTTTCTTAATGTACAGCTGTTAATTTCCATTCATTTGTAAGACTGTTTCTGCTGCAACATGGTTTATATAGAGTAATCCTATTTGGACGGCCGTTCTAGTGTTATTCCTGTTGTCTTTATCTCAGTCTTTAGGAGGTAAAATAAGTACCAACTAAGTACTGGGGTTTATCATTTAAAATAGTTGTACTTCGTATTTTCTTTTCATTGACCTTTATGCTTCATTCGTCTTTGAATTGAAATTCTTTCCTAAAAGTTCGTTCTGCTTATTTATGAAGGAAAAATTTAATAAATAATCTCGAACTCTCATGGTTTCAAATATACGCGAATTAATTGTTAATATAATAGCTGCGTTCTGTTCCCAATTCTGAAGGTTTTCATAGCAAAAATAGCGTTTATTGAATTCACACACACACACACACACACGCAACACACATATACACATACAATATTAATGTAATCATATAAACATACACACACAGACATATATATAA
>NC_068997.1:42569423-42571119 GCF_001194135.2 Octopus bimaculoides
GTATAGAGGAATATATTATTTTATTTAAAAGAGTTCCAGCTCTGTCTGTTTTTTATGTTTTATTTATATTCTTGTGAAATTAATGTGGGATATAGAATATGGAATATATAATATATAATATAAAAATGGATGGTACAATGAAATGAAGTATTGAATCTCTTATTGAATATATGGAATATGTCTTATTGAATATATGAAATATTGAGTGTTCAATAGAAAGGATTAAATATATAAAGGCGAATACGTATTTTCAATACCTTGTGATATTTCATCATGGTCGGTATCTGACAGACTATATACACACACACACGTGTGTGTCTTTCCTTTCCCGAGCGTCCAGTAACACAATCTGTATCACGTCCTCACGTTGTTGTTTTTTGTTGTTGTTTTTTTGTCTTTTTCCTTTTTTGAACTATATATATATATACATATACACACACGCGTGTGTGTGTCTTTAAGAAAATAGCATTCAGGTTAACAACTTACTGCTTACATATCTCAATCAATAAGAGGATCAATTTATGGACTTTAGTGATGACCTTGTCGGAAATATCGACACGTCATGAGAAGATTTTCAATATATTGAAACGTAATGAGTCTAATTTTTAAACTCGTCCCGGTTTTGTGGGTTTTGCTGTTATTTAGACTGGGAGCAGCTGCAATCCATTCCAAAGATCAAGATAGACAGAGATCTTTCTTGCTGATGCTCTGTGCTCTACATGGACTTAGGAAGAAAAAGGTGTGGTTTGAGGAAGATTTGAGGGTTATCTCCAACTCAGTGAGTGACATGTAAAATTTCTCTCGTTGGTTTGTGGAGTTTGATTTTTCTTGTTTCCGTTGATAAAAGGGTTGGAAATCTACTGTTTCCGGTGAAGTAGCAGGTCTTTCTTCTTTTAGAGTTGCATTATATATGTAAACATGCTTTCACGTTTTATGCCATTATGGATAATTTATATCACGGGTAAAAAACCAAAAAATTGAAGGAGGGGGTTAGCCTGTTAAATTAACCATTGTACTTGATTTCTGAAGAATGAAAATAAAATTGAGTTCAGTGAGTTTGAACTCTGAACGTAAATTGCTCGTAACAAATCCCGCAAGGGTAGGACGATTTTTGTCTACCTTCGATATATATTGTGCTTTTAAACGCAGCACGCCCATAAGAGATGCTATCATTGGATGAATATCGCAGTAAATCTGCTTTTAGCGAAATATTTACATTAAGTATGATATATAGATCTCTATTTTAATCTCATACTATTTCTGCTGCATATAACAGATTTTTATTCAGCAAGACGGCTGTTCGCAACACCAGTTATTGTCCATTCTTTGGTTGGCTGAGATTACGTGTTACTGACAATACCTAACAAAGCAGAAATGCGCATCTAGTATTCTCACCAATCGCTGCTAGGATGATTTTCCTCTGCCTCTGATACATACTGTGTTTCTAAATACGACACGTCCATAAAAATCTATTTCCAGATTTACTGCAGTGAATTTGTGGTTCACAATGTGTTTACAGTATGATACACAGATGGCTGTTTTTATCTAATACTGCTTCTGTTGCACGTAGCAGATTATCAAGTGGTATGGACACACGCAAAGACACGCACACGTACACGCGCACGTACAGGCACACGTACAGGCACACGCACACACACACACACACACACACACACACACACACACACACACACAC
>NC_068997.1:42571689-42575448 GCF_001194135.2 Octopus bimaculoides
GCACTGTTATGCCCCAAGAGATATCTCGGTACATCGCAGTTTTTTTTAAATATTAAAATTTAATTCTTTTGGAAAATCTATACTCATGACCGAACATCTTGAAAAACATGTTAGTCATAATTTTGCTGCATAATGTTTTTAAAAAGTATTAATAAAAAGACGTAAGCAAAGATTTCTACATTTTTTTCCTTCAATTTTTTAACTTAAAAGCATATTTTTAAAACAACCTCCATGTGAAATACGTCAGTAATTTTTTTGTTAGATTTTCAGTGCGTCACGAAATCAAAAAGATTGAGAAGCAAAACGGTAAACAGTTCTTTAAAAGTTGTTTTCAATTTCTAGTTTAAAATTTTACCATTTAGTTGCTGTCGCAAAGTAAATTCAGTACCAAATTTTATTAAGTTGTCTATGGTTTAGGTTAAGTTAAAGTCAGTCACTAGCCTACGCGTCCATTATCCTGGTCTCTGTGGCGTTTAAGTGAACTGGACTACAAGATTTACCCTTGAACGGGAGGTCAGTCTGTCGCAAGGTTAACTCCGCAGCTGTCACTGCTGCTCATTTTTATCCGAGTTAACTGGAGAAAAGTCAAATGATGTTCTTGCTCAAGAAGACAACGCGCTGCACTGTCTGAGAATGGAAACCCTAACCTAACGATCGGATGTTTGACACCCAAGCCACTACACAACGCACCTTCATGTTTAAGATAAAGAACGGGTGAAACAGTAACAGTAGTATATGAGACGCTACGGCACCACCGGTTCGATGCTGACTTGTTTGACATTAGACCTTTTAATGTTTCTCTCTTTCTTTCTCTCCTTCTCGCCCCTTTCTGTTCATATTTCTCTTTAAGTGTATGAGGAGAGAGAAAGTGTTTATACCAATTGTGTTTAATCAATAAACTATAATATTTCTCTCCTTCTCCGTCTCCCTCTCCCTCTCGATTTGTGTATATGCATATTTCTGCGCGCGCAATTGTGTATGCTTGTGTTTGTCTCCGTTGCCAAAAAGTACGATCGCCAAAGCAGATTGACTGCCCAGTCGGCCGTGCCAAATCGTCTGCGTCCAAACAGCTGCGCCCAGCCTTCTCATTCCGGCAACAAGAGAACGTAGCAACGAAATATGATTACAAACTGAAATCCAGGTCAGTAGAATTGATTGATCGATCAATGTGTTGTGAACATTATTAGCGGCTTCTATATAATCTCTACCTGATTGTAATATTAACTAAATCTAGCAGGCAGAATCGTTAGCACGCCGGGCAAAATCCTTAGCAGCATTTCCTTCATCATTACGTTCTGAGTTCAAATTCTGTCACGGTCAACATTGCATTTCATCCTTTCGTGGTCGATAAAATAATTGCCAGTTGAGTACTGGGGTCCACGTAATCGCCTATCCTCTTCCCGGAATTGCTGGTCTTGTGCCAAAATTTGAAACCAACATTAACCAAATCTCCCTCAAATTACATAAAATCTTCAAAAAGGGACCCAATGGATAGCATACATAGCTCGAGACATTTAATGTGTCCAACACGCTCAAGCCCCACCCCATACTAACCACTATCCCTAGTCTTTATACGAAGTCCTTATATGAAGAATGAACGTAATTCGATGAAACAAAAGATACGTTAACCATACATGTCTCCTCAATAAGTTGCTCATTGATTTTTGCATCTACCCTGTTCCAAAGTTTACACATCACATTAGCTACATCAATGCTAATGCCATAATCCCATAAATATTTTAACTATATTTCAGATATAATTCTCAACACTATCATATGATATTTATCTGTCATTTTAAATTTAATATTTTATTAATATTATTATAGTAGCATTCTTGTCTTTTAAGTCTCATGCTAAGTCGCCATACAGATAATGGCTCCTATTCATTTAATGAAAAGTGAGGATAAAAAAAAAAGAAAAAGAAAACGGACAGATTCCGTAAATACTGAAACTGTAGGAAAACGTGTCTTTCAGAGAATTGACTACAAAAAATTCAACGACGTTAAACGAGATTTAGTGTATCAGCCTTTTCTTTCTTCCTTCCTTTATTTTTTTCTTACTTACTTTCTTTCTTTCTTTCTTTCAGTCGTTTGAGCGTCGCTCAAAATGCCCATCAGTTCTTTATATTCTGTGTTGAAATCTCGCGAAGGTCAGCTCTGTCTTCCATCCTTTCGGGGTTGATGAAATAAGGTATCAGCCAAATAAGTACCAGGATCGATTTAACTGACTCATCCCTCTCCCAAATTTTCTGGCCTGTATATCCCTTCATATCACACCACGTCACATCATACTATACTATTCTAAATTATAATTGGTCCTCTGTCGGTTACGACGACGAGTGTTCCAGTTGATTCAATCAACAGAACAGCCTGTTCTTGAAATTAACGGGTAAGTAGCTGAGCACTCCACAGACACACGTACCCTTAATGTAGCTCTCAGGGAGATCCGGCGTGACACAGAATGGGACAAGGCTGGCCCTTTGAATTACATCTAAACTTATTTTCGCAAGCTGAGTGGACTGGATCAACGTGAAATAAGCTGCCTTGCCACGACACAACGCCACGTCATATTAGTTACAAATTTTGGCACAAGGCCAGCAAGTTTAGTGGAGGAAGTCGATTACATCGACCCCAGTGTTTAACTGGTACTTAATTTACGACCCCGAAAGGATGAAGGGCAAAGTCGACTTCGGTGGAATTTGAACTCAGAATATAAAGATGGGCATATTCTCCGGTTAGGCATATTCCCCGGAGCAGTAATGATTCAGCCTGTTTGCCAGCTTAGCCCTGACAATATTAATAAGAACAGCAACGATACCAACCGGAAGCACTCTTATCTCATTTTGCAATGGCACAGATCCACACAGAGTTCATTTAAAAATAAATATTTAACATAGCGAAATATATTTAGTAAACGTGACACAAACGTTTAAAAAGTTTTCCAACGCAACAATAATGGCATTAAAAACACCTGTATAGAATTATTTATCTACCATCACTCACGACCTTCACCTACTATAGTAATGTTCTTGTATGTTTCTCCGTCACAACATATGAATGAGAAAGGAAGGGGTGATAGATGAATAAGGAGGGAAGGGATGATAGCAAACTTGGTAGTGGGATGATGAAATACTACGGTGAAAAAATCAAACAACGTTTCAACTGTGTGAGTATATGTGTATGTGTGTGCGTGTACAAGGGAAGTATGTAAATGTCTGTGTGTGAACCAGCATTCTTTCAGTAACAAACGATGATCGATGTCACATCTCAAAAGACAAACCACTAGATAGCATTGACAAGTGTATTAATTTGAATTATCATCAATATTCTATCTTTTGGCCTTATCTATATATAAAATATTAGAATTAGCCGTCATTTTTGACGGCACGGGGCTAGCTAGTGTATCAATAATTCAAGAAACAGTCTTGATGAAGGAACCCTGGACACACAGCATTCCGAATTATATTCAAATCACAAAGAAAAATCGTTATATGGTGGGAGTGGTCTTACAACATACAGAAATAGTTGCATTCAGTATAGCTATCGTAAACGATATTCGTAAAACAATAGGGAAATACAGGTTGTCAAAATTTTAAAAGATCCATATAAAAGTACACTAATACACTTCCGCACACATCCTCTTTCTCTCTCTCATATATATGATACATATACAAATAAAAAATATATAAATATATGTATGTGTGTGTGTGTATATATATATATATATATATATATATATATATATATATATATATATAT
>NC_068997.1:42576884-42580821 GCF_001194135.2 Octopus bimaculoides
TATATATATATATATATATATGTATATATTTGGGTGGCTAATTGGCAATTTTACAACCTAAAGGCAGAAATATATTCGTCACTAAAGTGACAAAGGGCACTAATCAGCATCAGTGTTGCTAGAAATAAGAGTCAGAACACCTCAATAGCCACAGAAAGCACTATCTTAATGACTGACAAGGGAGGCAAGGTCCCTACAACAGCAGATATAATCAGATCATCGATGGCTTCGCATTTTGATGCTTACGCATCTTAATTCCCATCGGTGGCTTTCACCGCACCTAGGGTTAAACTCACCTCGCCTTGTCAGTTTACAAGATTTCCATTGAAATTATATGCTGATTTCATAAACGGTAAAAGTGAAAATTATATATAATATGGGTTGCTAACTCGCAATTTTACAACCTAAACGCAGAAATACATACGTCAGTAAAGTGAGAAAGAGCACTGACAAGCTCCAGTATGGCTAGAAATAAGAGCTAAAACAACTCAATAGCCACAGAAAGCACTATTTTAATGAATGACAAAGTGGTATATATCATTTGCTGGTAACACGGTTTTAGAGAATCTTAAATTTATTGCTGGTTATAAGAAAGTTTTAATGGTCATCCTTTGCTTGGAGAAGTCCGAATTTTGCTTTTGTACGAGTTTCAACACGGTAAAAATGCATCTCGAACACCTTCAAGCTGTTACATATAGGATAGGAACTTGCGCTACAAGAACAACAAGAAGATGGTTCAACTAATTTTGATCTGGAGATACGTACCGGAATAATGGGCACCATGGACGCCCTCCATCAGTGGTCAATCATGAAACATTGAATCATGTTGTGAAGGCTAATCCTAGGACTCATGTTCGAGTTTTTGCCAGAAATTTGAAGGTTTTGAAACCATTCGTAGAGTGTCATCTAGCAGCGATTACTAAAATGAGAAAAATGGACAATTTTTTTCCATATGAATTAAGCGCTGCAACAGTCAGTTCTTTTCTTCTTGCGCGAAATGAATGTGTCCTATATGACAACATTAAAAGATATTTGCAGTGGTCATATTCCAAAGAGTCACCTGAGTATGTTTCAAAAACCCTCTTTACACTCACAAAATGTTATTATTACTGTTTGGTGGTATTGTCAAGGTATCATCCATTATTCGTTTCTGCAGCCAGAGGAAACAGTAACATACCAATCACATTACCAGCAAATTGAGGAAATGATTTCCAAATTTGCCAGGAATCATCTAGCATTGCTAATCAGACGAAGGACTATACTTTTGCATGATAATGTCAGACCTCACATAGTAAACCAGACTAAAGCAAAATGCAGCAGCTTAATTACGAAATATTGGATCATCCACCATATTTTCCAGCCTTATCACTATCAGATTATAATTTATTTCGCCGTCTTGAGCTTTTCCTCCGTGACAAAAGATATGCAAACAAAAAACGTAATGATAGCATCTGAACAAGGAAAAGAAAAGATACAGAGTTCCTGAAAATAGATACCAAGCGCAAAAAATATTAACTTGTACGAAAAAAAAACTCAACAATGAGAGATGGGGGTGAATAAAAAAATATTACTAAATATAATGACACTTCCTAAGAAAAACTTTAAAGGAGAGATGTAGGGAATTAGTAATAATGGTACACCCCTCCCACTTGACGAATGGAATAACCTAGTCACTATAAGTAAAGAGAAGTATGTGAAGTACGAGAGTACATAGTAGGCGGTTAGAGATAGTCGTGTCTTTACTAGTTTTACCAAGTATACTGTATACCAAAGTGAGTGTTATATCAATCCAACATTTTTAAGGATTATAATAGGAGCCTCTTTTGTTTAAAAAATAATTTGATTATGAATACAGATATTTGGAATAGTTCAAATATGTTTTGGACATATTTGACCTGTACAAAGGCTATATTCACAGATAAAATGCCGTGGAGAACCTTTTCATGCTTCCGGCAATAGGTGTTGAAAAACATCAACTGTCATTTCAAGGTGAATGCTCTCAGCAGAATGTGAATGCATTTCTCGCTCGTTGACATCCACCAACACTGTGTACTGCAAGAGATACAACTTTGAAATGACTTCGGAAATATTTATTTCTGTAGTAGATCCGCATCAAAACATGAAGTGACCACATACGACAGGCGTCGGCCCCGGCTACACAAAATGTAAAGAGCGCGTGAAAGCAGTGTCGCGAATAAACAAACATTTATATATAGATTTCTTTTTTGGAGTTTATTTTATTTCTTAAATTATAAAAGTTATATACAAAGAAACAGGAATAAAAGAGAGATAAGAAAGGAAAAGAAAGAAAAATAATGTGGGTGGCTGGTCGGTAAAGCAGTAGAAGATAGAGGGAGAGGGGGCGATGAGCCACATGCTCCGAACAAATGGTGCGATCAGAAGCGCCCCACGGTAATTACCGCGTATACGAAGGGGTGTTGAAAAATTTCTGGCTTTAAAGGTATCGTGAAAGGCCTGGCTGGGGGCCCAACCTTTCGAGTTTTTTTTTCTTTACACAACTTAGAAAAACTGAAGGACTGCTGCAGTAAGTGTTTGAATCTGAGAGGGGAATATTTTGAATAAAATCATAATTAACTGATCCTCCTGTATCTTCTTTTACCCAAAGCCAGGAATTTTTCAATATCCTTTCGTAAATATTTTTTACTGATTCACTTTTAAGCGACCATTCGAAGTAGGACAACCTAATAAACACAATACGATACCAGAACACATTATCTCATATTTCAATGTAAAACAGAGGGAGCCTGTATGGGTTACTTATCTTGTTAGAATTGCCCTTAAAACGAAATGACACATTGGATAATTGATACACTCTGGAGTTATCACGATTAGAACACTTTTGATTGTAGGTTTGCTCTTAGGGATAAACGACAACAACAACTACTACTACTACTACTACTACTACTACTACAACAACAACGACAAACACCAAGACTATACACCTTAATTAATCTCTTCAACAAAACCCGTCACAATCATCTCCAGATGTTTGTGACTGGTTTTTAAATAAAATGTTTGTTTTACGTGAAAGTGATTAAAAAAGAAACAATAACGCATAAATGAAAAAAAAAAAAAATAATAATAATGTTAATGTTTTCTTTCAGTATTGTTGTTGTTGCTGTTATACTATCGTTGATGTGAGTGTTGGTGTTTTGATGAAAGTGAAGAAAAATTTCCAATCGTCTATTTACCTATATTAGCCAAATCTATTTTCGGAACAATAAAACAAATCTATCTATCTATCTATCTATCTATCTATCTATCTATCTATCTATCTATTTATTTATTTGCTTATCATTCAATCTATTTATCGAGCTTTGCAACAATCAAACAACCACATAAACAACCAATCAGTCTGCTTTACGTACGTACGTACGTATTATGTATATACCTCTCACTCACTCAATCTATCTATCTATCTATCTATCTATCTATCTATCTATCTGTCAATTTGTCTGTCTGTCTGTCTGTCTGTCTGTCAAGTTTGTCTGCCGATATAAAATCAAGAGGTATGAATAAAAGAGTAGACAGGGGTGTACAAAGCTCGAAGAACGGGTGCTTTTTTTTTCATATACCATATTATATAGTTTGAAAGAATTAAAAACAGATTAAGGTAAGTCTTAGCATTTTTCAAGTCAAATATTTTCACCTCTTAATCGATTCTTTCACCCCTTTCCTTTTATGGCACATCTACCCAGGCCCCCTTTGTTTTCATTCTTCCAAAATCGACAAAATAATGTATCAGTGAAATACCGAGGATCAATATAATTTCCTGCACCCTCTTCTAAAATGTTGGTTTTGTATCTATGCGAGAAAATAAATGTGTAATACTGTATACATTCGAAACAATATTTATGTAAGATATCTTTTTATTATAGCCACACAGGGCTAAATACAGAAAATGGACAAATTACAA
>NC_068997.1:42583455-42586664 GCF_001194135.2 Octopus bimaculoides
CTGTTGAAAGGCCCCACACATCCTTTCGGGTTCGAGCAAACTACATCCCTGTTCATCGATTAGAGACCGAATGGTGGCTCTGTTACCGCGTTGCGCCTCCGCCACCCGGGCTTCTCGCGCAGCTTCGATCCCTTCGTTCCTTAAGGCACGCATTTTAGCTCTGACGACGCAACCTTCGTGTTTGGCGTTGAGGTGTTGGTCGAGGTGTAAGTCTCCCTCTACTCTATTTCGATCTATCGCTAGTTCTTTACTAAACCTAATAGATTCCGATTTAATTGCCATTTTCAGGGCAAACCACCAGCGGTTGTTAACGATGGTTCCTAAGATAGATAGATAGATATACCGAATGATGTCATCAAATCCTTCTTGGCCAAAGTTCCATTTACCATGGTGAATGGAAAAGAAGCACCTTTTAGGTGCTGTCAATAGCGTACTTGGCACTTCATCATGTCTGAAAAGAGGTGAAAATGTATTCAGATTTCAAAAACGATATCCAAAAGTTGAAGTTACAAAAAAAAAAAAAATAAAGAAACAGCACAAAAAGCAAAAAACATAAAGCATTACGATAAAAATATTTATTCGTGTCACTTCAAATAGAATTGGAAAGGATTGAAATAAATTGGTGGGGAACGAACGAATTTATCTGACAACTGTATATTTCGTTCATCACATCCCTTTACATTCTGAGATCAAATCTTGCCAAGTTCATTTTGCCTTCTATGCTTTCAAATTCGTTAAATTAAATACATTTGATATCCTTTTAGGATCAAATGTTTGGGATTAAATTTCGGAACGATTGTACATTTGCATCAATAAAATGGTTCTGTTATCTTTTACTTGTTTCAGTCACTGGACTACGGTCCTTCTGGGCTAATGCCTTGAAAGGTTTTAGTCGAGAAAATCGAACCAAGTGTTAATTATCTTTTATCGTCTTCGAAAGAATGAAAGGCAAACTCGACTTCGGTGGAATTTGAACTCAGAACGTAAAAAGCCAGAAGGAATGCCTCTAAGCATTTTGTCCAACTCTACCAGTTCGGTGTCCAACAAGGCTCGATAATGAAAATAAAATTACAGGTAGCCGTCACAAGCGAGCTTTCTCTAATTTTTTCGGTGTCTGTGCAGTCAAGAGGAGACATAGGCACGTTCTCTACCTTTACCCCACTGATTCATCAGAACATCCAAGACGTAACTGTTGAAGGAAGACAGTAGCACCAGTATTCGGCTAGTAATCTATACAACCGAAGAGACAGAAGCAATATTAAATGAAGTGTTTTGCACAAGGACACCACACATCGCCCTGTCCTGAAATTGAATCTACAATCTAATGATCATAAACCAAAAATCTTAACCACAAGGCTATACGTCTTAGCTCATGGTAATGAAAGCTCCTGAAAAACTTGGACACCTCTAAGAGGTCACTCGACTTACTAGAAATAGCAGCCGTATAGTTATAGGAATAGGGGGTCAATTGAAAAGTCGTTAGAGAGTCAAACAGAATCCCTTTCGGATCTTTTTTAAAACGGGGGCCACATTTTTCATTAACGAAACACTTTGAAACTTGGAACACTGGTAGAATGTGTCATATAAAACATCTTTTTCTCTTAGTCTTCTTAAAAAAAAAGAAATCCATAAATTATTCCATGTTAAAGTTGTCATATTTCTGTAATTTCAACCAATCACTGACGTCCATTCAGCCGATATACATTAAGTGCCGACTACATAAACAAACGATTCTGAAACAATTAACCCTAACCCTAACCCTAACCCTAGGGTTAGGGTTAGGGTTAGGGTTAGGGTTAAGGTTAGGGTTAAAGCAAACTTAAAATGAAAAAAGCAAATAAAACGAAGGTATGGAGATTAAATACGCTTTACATCGCTTAATGAGCCAAAGGAGTAAAGGTAAACAACCGAATACTTGTCAGTGATTGGTTGAAATTATCGAAATAAGACAATTTTTTACATGAAATAAATTCGAATACAAAAATATTTTTCTGTTCTATAACACAAAATAGATAAGTATACGAAGTTTGAAAGTCTTTCGGTACCAAAAACACTACGTAAAACATTAATGAAAAATGTGGCCCCCGTTTTAAAAAAGATCCTCCCTTTCTAGATCTTTGCACCTTGAGTTCAAATCTCGCCGATGTCAGCTTTACCTTTCATCCTTTCAGAATCGATAAATAAAATACCAGTCGATTCTTCTCTCCCTCTCCTTCACTCACTTACTCACTCACTCATTCACTCACTCACTCACTCTCAGCTACTACCTAGCACTGAGAAATATTGCGAGGAACCACTTATCGCGTTCCTATTTCCAGAAACGGCGA
This sequence comes from Octopus bimaculoides, assembly GCF_001194135.2. Lineage (NCBI taxonomy): Eukaryota > Metazoa > Mollusca > Cephalopoda > Octopoda > Octopodidae > Octopus > Octopus bimaculoides. The sequence continues at coordinate 42,585,783 of NC_068997.1, forward strand.
AGGATTGAGCGAGGGGCCCGAAACATCTTCACATAGAGAAGAACTGATATGGGACAGACTGATATATTGTAATAACTGAGATAGAGAAGATCTAGATATACTATTTTCGAAAATATGACTTCGTCGTCAACGCAGGAACGCTTTTTGATCACAGATCTGACCAATCAGGAAAAAACACCACAATCATATAACTCCAGGGATTTTGTAGAGATAGCAGTGAAGACTGCTATTAGTTAATCTTGGATGTGTTGTAACACACGTCTCTCCAAGCTATAACCTTCAAGAATAGCAGAACTGTACTTAGCCGAAGAATGAAACAGCCTTCGGTATATGTGTGCCAGTTGTATCAATATAATACATATATGAATTAGTGTCTTTAATAAAACACACATATACAGATCTGTGGCCTTAATGTAACACTTATATGAAGTAAAGTAAAGGTAAAGTTTCGTTCTCGAGTCATGCCAACTCATAAGGATCGGTTTCAGGTTTCCATGGCGTATAAATTCCCGACCTGGATGGGACGCCAGTCTGTCGCAGGATTACTCATTTTTGTCAGCTGAGTGGACTGGAGCAACATGAAATGAAGTGTTTTGTTAAAGAACACAACGCGTCGCCCGATCCAAGAATTGAAACCACAATCTTACGATCACGAGTCCAACAAGCTAACCACTAAGCCACGCGCCTCTCCTGTAACACTTATATGTAGATTTATGTCCTCAAAGTACCCATATATATTACTGGCCTAGTGCAAGCCGGCGAGCTGGCAGAATCTTTAGCACGCTGCACGAAATGCTTAGCGGTATTTCGGCCGTCGCTACGTTCTGAGTTCAAATTCCACCGAGGTCGACTTTGCCTTTCATCCTTTCGGGATCGATAAAT
>NC_068997.1:42586674-42587100 GCF_001194135.2 Octopus bimaculoides
ATACTGGGGTTGACGTAATCAACTTGTCTCCTCCCCACAAATTTCAGGCCTTGTGCCTATAGTAGAAAAGAATATTACTGGCCTAGTGTGACATATAGATAGCTGTCCTCAATACAGCACAAGCATGTTTGTTGTAATCTGAATATACGAGGAGGTGCTGAAAGTTCCTGGCTTTAAGGGTTTCGCGAAAAGTTCCTGGCCTTAAGCGTATCACCTAGTTGGAGGCCCTACCTTCCGGCTTCTTTTATAGGGCTTAGAAAAACTGAAGAACCGCTGTAATAAGTGTGTGAATCTGAGAGGTGAATATGTTGAATAAAATCATAATTTACTGACCCTACAGAACTTTTCAGTACCCTCTCGTAAGATGAGTATATTGGTTTGCGTTCTTAATACAGTACACTAATGTGGATTAGTGCTTTCAACACA
>NC_068997.1:42587213-42595979 GCF_001194135.2 Octopus bimaculoides
ACACACACACACACACACACACAGTTTGTCATGTCAAAGCAGCACATTGAGATATTTGTTATGACGCGTCTATCCTTTCTGACGAGATGAAAAAGAAAAAAAAAGAAAACAAAAACAAAGCCAGGACTGTTAAAAACCATCTTTGGGTAAACTTCGTACATGTTAAGGGGTTTCTCTCTCCTGGATACCCCTGGTTCAGCGGAAAAGCAAAGCCGTTACTCCTGAGAGAGATAACTTGGCTCAATGTTTGCCAACTCTGTCAGTAACGCCTGACTAAAAAACCTCAATGAAGTACCACTCTATTCGTAGGTTTGATGGATGACCGTTGATTCATTGTTGAGGACCACCAGCATTGTTAACAGATAATGTTTTTAGCCTTATCAAGACGTCCATCTACCCTTTACAATCCGAGATGTAACACTAGAGTGACGTTGCCGGGTTACTCATCGACCATCTGACCGGGTTGTGCTGGTTTCTAAAGTTATCAACAACAAATAATTTCCTTTCTGACCTGACATATTCATCTGAATTATTGTCCTCAATACCATATGCGCATTGGTTAGTGGCTACATTATAGCTTATGGATTTAGTGGCCTTAGTGCGACAAGTACACTGATTTAGCGGTCTTATAAAGACACGTGTATTAAGATTAGTGCCGGCCTGAATGTAATACATTCTTTTATTTGTTTCAGTCATTTGACTGCAGCCATGCTGGAGCACCGCCTTTAGTCGAACAAATACCCTAACCACTAAGCCACGCGCTTTCACTCAAGGTCCTTATATTTACTTAATTTTTCAAATAATTTTACAAAAGTGTTGCTGTCTGCTGGCATTGGCATATCTATGAGCAGACGTGTTTTGTCAACGTGATTTTTCACCAAAATATCTAGTCTACTGGCCTGTATAGCATGATCGGTTTGGATACTAAAGTCCCAAAGAATGGTGACCCCTTTATTTTCACCTATTTTGGTGAGCTTATGTTCCCATCAGTTCTTCTCACATGGGAGTCCAAACTCACGGGATATGATTCAGTGCATATACTGGCCAACTCTATCGCGGCGAATAATGTATTCATTTCAGGGGTACGAAGGGGTACTGAAAAGTTCCTGGCTTTAACGGAATCTTGAAGGGCCTAGTTGAGGGCCTAACCTTCCGAGTTCTTTTAGAGGGCTTTAGAAAAACCGAAGAACCGCTACTATAAGTGTGTGAATGTGAGAGGGGAATAGGCTGGATAAGATCATAATTAACTGCTCCTCTTGTATTTACTTTTATCCAAAGTCAGGAACTTTCCAGCACTCCCTCGTCTGTTTCCATCAGTTCCTCTCATATGGGAGTCCAGACTTATGGCATACGTGCCAGTGCATATATACCGGCCAAGTCTATCATGACAAATAATGTATTCATTTGAAGCTAGCACAGAACTAGCATAGAATTGTTTTCCTGGTTGCACAACAAAAGTGGCAGGCAGGGTCTGCACCATTTTAAAGAATGTTTGCTTGGTAGTATCTGGCGACTGGCGATATGGAATAGAGGGCTTCATTATAGCAGCTCGGCTGCTATATGTTGTTGGCACTCCGTCGCTTACGACGTCGGGGATTCCAGTTGATCCGATCAATGGAATAGCCTGCTCGTGAAATTAACGTGCAAGTGGCTGAGCACTCCACAGACACGTGTACCCTTAACATAGTTCTCGGGGATATTCAGTGTGACACAGTGTGATAAGGCTGACCCTTTGAATTACAGGCACAACAGAAACAGAAAGTAAGAGTGAGAGAAAGTTGTGGTGAAAGAGTACAGCAGAGTTCACCACCATCCCCTGCTGGAGCCTCGTGGAGCTTTAGGTGTTTTCGCTCAATAAACACTCACAACGCCCGGTCTGGGAATCGAAACCGCGATCCTATGACCGCGAGTCCGCTGCCCTAACCACTGGGCCATTGCGCCGCCATCCGGCTGCTATAATGGAGCTGCTATAATGAACCCACACCTGATGTTATTCAGTGCGTTTAAGAGTGAGATCAGTGCCATGCAAAAGAGTAATGGTAAGAGGGAGTCACCTTGAAAGATGCCTCGTTTGATGTTTGTGGTGTTAGATTGTCTCATCCCATTACATTGGTTTAGAAGGAGACATGTGTTTCACTTGGTCATGCTACCTTATAATAATTTGGAGACGACAAGAGAGATCTTATATATCTCAAGGACCTTGAGTAGCCAATTATGTGGGATACTATCAAACAATTTCTTGTAATCTATTCATGTCATACTCAGGTTCTTTTAGTGCCGGCAATTCTCTACAATCCTTTTATTTATGAGTAATTGATCTTTGCAGCCATAAGAATTCCTTTTATAGCCATTCTGAGCTTGTGGAAGGATAGAGTTCTGTTAGTATGGATGTAAGGAACTTGTAGATGGTGTTGAGACATGTGATTGGTCGGTAATTCTTTGGATTTTTTGTGTCTTCAGTTTTTGGTGGAGGGTATGTTGTTCCTTCAGTCAGTCAGGCTGGTATTTGCTCTGGGTTCTGGATAACATCAGAGATGCAGCGAAATTTTGGTGGAGAGTGAAGTGATGCCCCTTCAGTACATTTGCTGAAAGGTGGGTGAATGTAGCAAAAATGGCCCGTGTGAGTGGACCTACTCTAATAATGCGCCTGTAGACTGATAAATTTGAGGAGAAGTGTACCCTTCCCGGGTACCGTCGAAGTGTCCAGTCGTTCAGGATTGGTTGGGTGCCTGAACCAACCCTGGGTGGTCATTCCCCATTGGGGAAATTTCATTGTTGGATTTTTCTTGTTTAATGTTTATTGTTATTGTTTTCTTAACTGTTTACTCGCCTACTGTATTGTCCCCTATATGTCAGCCAATAAATGAAATAATAATAATAATAATAATAATAATAATAATAATAATAATAATAATAATAGCCTTTTTTTTCTTCATGATCTCTGACAACTATATCTGGCCAATTGGCCTTAATTTCTCTATCTGTGTGTAATGATTTTTCTCTGTCTATTTCTTTTGCATTTAGTTTAGTCCAGTATTTACTATGTAGGGGCTTTTCTTGCCATCGTTTTATCATGGTCCGTTGCTGTTCTAGTTTTAGTTTGGATTTCATTTGTTTTATAGCTTTTGTTGTTTCTTCTTCTTCTTCGTATTTGTTAGGTAGTATGATTTCTTGTTTGTATTTGTCAGCTTCCTTAAATACTGAAAACAGTTTTTTGTTTTGCTCGTGTTTTGTGGCTATTTGTATTAGTTTTCCTTGCTTCTGGAGTAGGTATTTTTGCAGTCTTATGGTGGTTATTTTATAATAGTTTTCAAGCTGTATAAGACCCCTACCACCTTCTATACATTGTATATATAGCCTTTCTATGTCAGATTTTGGATGGTGCATCCTAGATCCTGTCATTATTTTTCTTGGTTTCCTGTCTATTTTGGTTAGTTCATATAGTGAGTGCCCAGTTAAGGATATTGTAGCTGTAACTTATAACTGGCACGGCTAAAGTGTTAATACCTATTATCTTGTTTTTAGCATTGAGCTCTGTTTTCAGTATTGATTTAACTCGCCTATAGTATTCTTTCTTTATTTTCTCTTTCATTTGTGTGTGTTGTATCCTATATAGTTCATTGATACCTAAATATTTGTATGTCTGGCTTTGGTCTAATTCTCTTATTTCATTGGCTTTATCTAGTGTGATGTTGCTACTCTTAACTAGTTTTCCTCTTATCAGGGTTGCTTTGGCACATTTTTCTAATCCAAATTTCATATCTATTTCTTTGGTAAATCCATGTACTGTCTGTAGTAGTGTTTCCAGCTGTTTATCATTTGTAGCGTATTATTATTATTATTATTATTATTATTATTATTATTATTATTATTATTATTATTATTATTATTATTATTCGCTACCACCATTCCTACAAGAAATATTTCTGTGTCATTTCTATAATAGCTATAAACACTAACGCCACTAGGTCTAACACCACCATCAGCACCATTTTTAGGAACTCTTCTAGAATTATAAGAACCTGCACAACCAATGCTATTTGGAAAAAAAACTGCAACCACCACCACCACCAGTATCATCATCATCATCATCATCATCATCATCGTCATCATCATCACTACTAGGAAAATACTACATACTACACCACTGTTACCTCCACTATTATAGCTTACGTTTCTTTCTTTCTCTGTTCCAGATGACGATGTTTGTTATTTTATCCCTGACACTACTTGCAACTATGCACCATGTCCTTGTATCAAGTAAGTAGAACTTTAATAAAGCCTGTTGTCTTGTTTCTATTTGTTGCTGTAATTTATATTTCAGCGTTTAATCAGAGGATATAGGCTAGGGCTTTTGGCCCTTTTCAGAGTCAAGGGCTCTAAAGAAGAAACCTGTGAAACGCTTGTATCCACTGATGAAACCGAGTCAAATACTTAACTGGAGCTTTATTCTATCGACCCCGGAGGGATGAAAGATAAAGTTGACATTGACAAGATTTGAACTCAGAACATATCAAGTATCGCAGTGCATTTTTTCATATGCTCTGACGATTCAGCGATTTCTCGAATGTTGGATTCCCTAATGATCATACTTCAGAATTTGATATTTATTGAAAGTATCGATATAAGCGCAGGCATGGTTGTGTGTTAACAACTTTGGTTCCCAACCATATGTTTTTGGATTCAGTCTCACTGCGTGGAACTTTGGACGAGTGTCTTCTACAATAACCAACTAAAGCCTTGTGAGTGAATTTGGCGGACGGTGTTCTAATTCGTGTTGTACGAACGAAATTATATTTAGATAATTTCTCGTAACAATGTCTGAAACTCTCGGACCTTGAATCACTCAGTTACTTCTGCTAAATATTAATAAAAATATACATATACTCATATTTTGAGTTCCATTCTTCCTGTTTGCGCCAACTTACCTATATATATATACACACACACATATGTGTGTGTGTGTGTGTGTCTGTCTGGCTTTGTATTTGTGTCTGTCACCCCTCACCGTTTGACAACCAGTGTTGCTCCCCCACTTCTGCTCCTGATCAGAGATGCACATATTTCCAGCCACCAAGCGACATGCTCAACTGGTTAAGTTTAAGCAACTGACAAGCAAATATGTGATATTGAGTAGAATACTTGATATAATGATATTTCTGCTTCAGCAACTCAGCGCTGATTTTTTTTGTCTGAAATATAATGGAATATAGGTCAGTTTCAAGACATTGATGTCCAGATTACAAAAGCGAAGTTTGAAGGGAATAGTATTCATTTCCTTTGATTTCTAGATAAAAGCAAATAGAGAATAACAGTTATTGACCACAAAGACAAGAACAAAAATGCTACACACTGTAATGGATTATCCATGTGTTGGAAGAGATTCTTTGGGGTTTGGATAAATGTTACAGAAACAAAATTTGAAGGCAATATTAGCCATTTTTCATACTCTTTAGGAATTAGCAAATAGAAAATAACAGTTGCTACTCAAGAACAAAAATCATGTTGTATAAAGTCCATTTTGTTTTCGAAGCAAAGCATACTTTTTCTGAGATGAAAACAAACTTTGTTTAGTGAGGAGCATCGCATTTACTGGGGGTAAAATTCAACAATTCGAGACTAATAAGGCTGTTACAATCCTTGTTTGAAATATGTCACTTCACTTCCGACATTAATACCCAAAAGCAGTGTTTCTCAACCATTTTTTGACTGTGAGCCATCTTTGATTTCTATTTTACTCGGATCGACTCCTTTAGCCGTTCGATGAACTAAAAAAAGTCATCTTTCATCATTTATTTGTTTCAGTCATTAGACTGCGGCCATGCTGGGGCACCACCTTGAAGAATTTTTAGTCGAATGAATCAACCCCAGTACTTTATTTTTTTAAAGTCTGGTACCTATTCTATCGGGTTCTTTTGCCGACCCGTTAAGTTATGGGGACGTAAACACACCAACATCGGTTGTCGAGTGGTGGTCGGGGAAAACACACACACATACACACACACATGACTGGCTTATTTCAGTTTTGTTCTACCAGACGAACTCACAAGGCTTTGGTTCGGCTCGAGGGTACAGTAGAAGACACTAGTCCTAGGTGCCACGCAGTGAGAGTGAATCCGAAACCATGTGGTTGGGAAGCTGGCTTATTACCATACAGCCACGCCATATTATACTTTTATAATTAAATATTAATAGGAATTGTATAAAAAAATTTGTTAAGATATTTTGTGAATTGTAGAAGTATGACAAATTTATTGCAAATTAACTTTAACAACAAAGTCTTATATGAACCTCGGTTGGGAACCACTGACTTAAAGGCACGAATGTCTCGCATCATGATAATGTCCATCCTGTGTGTCAACTAACAACCACCCCCACCGCTACAATCTTCCAAAGCCTGTCTTTATGACTTAGAAATACCAAAACAGAATCAGCAGTACAATGGACAAAATGGAGGTGGTTTGGAAGAACCGGTATTGCTCTTTTGTACTGCTTTTAGCTCCCTCCTTTTGCCTTCTGTATTCATCCTTCAAGGTTGATCGATAACAAAGATGTAACCATTATGTACTGTAAAAACTGTTCCTTTCCTCCCCCCATCTCCATCCCAACCTGCAAAACTACTACTACTACTTCCACCACCACCACCACCACTACTACTACTTGTCCTTTTAAATATGAGTTTTTTCTTTCTCTTTCAGCTACTACATGTGAAGACAGACCCTTTATAGCTGACGTGAAAAATGATAGTATATATTACATGCGTAACTCTTCCAGTATTGTGGAGCTGTCTTGCAGAAAAAACGAAAAGTTTGTCGAAGCCGTACAAAGTTGTATTAGCTTAAGCGATGGTAAGCATTGGCCATTTGTTCAATGTCTCTTTTGTACCGTTTCGTAACTGGAATTTCGTAAAAATTATAAACGAGTACTAAGTCATCGTATTTTATATTCCATATTTCCGTCAACTCTTATTGTTGACAACCAATCAAAGTTTGTTCATATCCAATATCAATACACGATCAGTTTCAATTTAAGATCTCTGTCCATGTACTGCGGGAAAAGTCCCAGATCCGTTGTAGAAATATAATGTAGAACAAGCAATGTACTTGATCCTGAGTAAACAGACAGAGGACAAGCAATGTCCTTGTGATAGATTGCAGAATATTCAATACTCATATTCCGTTGTAGAAAGACGGCATAATTGTCATATCTTGTGATAGAAAAACTGTCCTTTTGTGGTCGTATAACCTACCCGAGAGAAACAAATAACTTGTTACTTATGTTTGAAGAAAAGTGAGGTCACTGATTAGCAGAGTCGTATAGATAGGCGAAGGAAACAAACGGAGAGCTATAGGAGTAGATGTGAGAAAATGTGAGAAACATAAGAAAATGTATGGGAATTGGAGTGCTAGGGAATAGAAGGCGTGTTAGAGAATATGTAAGAGAAATGGAGAAACACTCAGTGAGTTGGGAAGTATAAGAGTGATGTTAGGAAAAATGGCTTTTACGTGATATTGCGAGAGTTTCGTTCAAACTCTCTGTAAATCTGTGCCTCACAATCTCCGATGAGATTATATTGCATCATATTATATTGCTACAACTACATCCCAAAGATACGAGTTACCTTTTAGTACTAAATGTTTCTGTCTTGATCAGTTGCTTATCTTTGAAGATTAAGACCTATTTACATTCAAGTACTGCTGCAAAACAAACAAATATTCTAAGCTTAAACTCTCAACCTCAATCAGGACGTCATCAATCATGAAGAAGGAACCCCTCCCTGGATTCCTTCCACTGCTGTCTGTCTCTGGCCAGTTGTTGCCCCAATGACCCCAAGTAGCCAGTGAGATCATCTTGCCATCTTGTCTTTGGTCGGCCTCTTGATAATGTCCATTGTCTTGGTGTCTATTCCGTCAACCTGATTGTCCAGCCGTTGTCTTTCAGTCGCGTGATGTTGTTAGCCCATCTATATTTGTTATCCTTGATGGTTCTTATGATGTAGTTGACTCTCGCGTGCTGCCGAATCCAGGCATAGGATTTTTTGTCCCGCAATGTGATACCGAATATGATTCGTTCCATTTTCTGTTGGGCTACAATGAGGGCGTTGATGATGGTAGTGTTGAGAACCCATGTTTAACTACCGTAAATCATTACTGGCAGGATGTACTCGTTGAAAATTTTTCTTTTCATTTTCATGGAAGTTTTGAAACTTTTCATGACACTTTCCACCCTCACAAAGGGCGCCTAACCAGGCGGAGATTTCTGTCTTTCGTCACTATCTTTCCCAGGTAAACGTAGCTGTCTATCTCTTGTATGATCTTGACGTTTACAGTAATGGGCGCTGGAGTAGCGTGTCTATTGAACATGACCTTGGTCTTTCCAAGGTTCATGCTGAGACCGACAAGTTTACTTGTAGTGTGGATGTCGGTGAGCATTTCCTCCAGTTACTTAGGTGCACAGCCAAGATGATATCACCTGCAAAATCCAGGTCGCATAGTTGTTCCCCGTCAATGTTGATGCCTTTCTTGTCCCATTGGATTTTGTTGATGACAGCGTCTTGCAGGCACGATGTAAACAGCTTAAGTGAGATGTTATCGCCTTACTTTACTTCCTTCTCCAACTTAATATGACACCCTATAAAGGTCGTTTAGCTGATCGGAAAAGATCCATTTACTAAAAAACAACTACAAAACTACAACTAGAAGGACGTCAGATAAAGAAAAAGTTATGCTCACATTTGCATTACTTTCGGTACTGCTCTAGAAACGT
>NC_068997.1:42597066-42599264 GCF_001194135.2 Octopus bimaculoides
ACACACACACACACACACACACACACACACACACACACACACACACACACACACACACACACACACACACATATTGTACATACATACATGGGAATTAGCTATCCAGCAGATGTGAACATAAGGCTAAAGAACAGCGAAAAAGAAAATGTCTACGTTGAACTGAGAAATATGCAGTTACACTATCCAGATTACAAGTTCAGCTTTATACCTGTAATTATTGTAGGAATAGGGATATGTGATTTACTACCTAAGTACCAATCTTGAGAAATTAAGCTTCTCAGAGCCAGCAAGGAAAATGCTGATTCGAAGACTACAGATCCATGTCATCACTAGAACAGTAAAAATTTGTAAAACTTTCCAGAAGTTTATCATTTAGTAATATATGCGCATGCCTAGACATGCAGCTATATGCACGAGAATACATACATAAAACAAAACATACAGATCTACACGTGCGCTGATGCTAAATACGGCACGTATACACACATATATGAAAAAATTCCCTGTTGATGTTGAAATTCCAATGAAGAAGCTTTGGATGTAGGCTAGAAACCGGCTCCTTCCCTACTGGCAAAACATCTTGAAATAAAGCTGAATAAGGACATACAATGTGCAAGAGATATTTTCAGGACGTATTTGGTAATTTTAAAATATAATTATAATTAAAATATAATTTTAAAATATAAATCAAATGTATTTTTAAAAAAATGTTCTTGATAATTTTTCTAAGATTGTTCTCTGAATCCGCGTTCAGCTTCGATAACTGCTGCAATGTGGGATTGGAATTGTTGACGTGTCCACATTAAATGGTCTTTATTCAGTCTAGGCGTCACCAGGACAATAGCAGCCTACAGTAAAGCTCAGCTATTGTTGTGATGTCGACTAGTTTGTCTTTAAATGACGTTCCAAACGTGGTAGTCCATACGAGAGTGCACGAAGCCGGGAACTTTTCAGTACCCCTCGCGAAAAGCTGGTGAGTTTGGAGGCTACGAGTTTAGTGTTACATGATCATAAAGGTTGTCTGACATCTATTCTTGGTTAAGTGGACTTTGTGAGAAGGAACTGAGGATTTTCAAAACACGTATAGCCTTCCATTGCATTCTTCATCCATCTAGGGTTTAACAACTGACTCCTGCGCCTAAACGTTTTCAGCTGCGTTAATTATTAGACACAGTGGAAATAGATGAAGTGGCATGACATGACTGACGTTACTCACCAATCCTAAAAGCATCAAGTATGCTGGAGACTTGGCGTGCATCATGCTGGTGACATGATAAGGATCTGCACATAACCATCTGTCATTTCTCAAGTTAACTACATCTCAAGATGGAGCCTTGTATCTTTGTTGGAAACCGTCTCCCTCCTCAGTGGAAGATTTATAGTAATTAAAAAATAGAAGAGACATACATGCATAAATAGATAGATACATCGAGAAAAGAGTGAGTAAGAAAATAAAACCCTTTAAGGCGGTATTCAAGCATGGCTGCAGTCAAATGACTGAAACAAGTAAAAGAATAAAAGAATATTGCGATAGATGGCTCAAAAAAATAACAGCGGAATGTGGTGCAGCAGGAGGATACAGTTTGATGAAAAGGGTCGCTGAAGAGGTCACAGGTGTGTGACGAAAGATTTCCAGACAATGGACATAATACAAAGTAAGAATAAGAACCAACAATCTTATTAAAGCAGAAGTGGATATTGTTGCGCAGGACCACAAAGCTTAAAAATGCACTCTTATGGAAGTTAGCAGCCCATTTAACATCAACGTGATAAGGAAACTACAGGAGAAAGAAGACATCTATGAATCACTAACGAGGAGATTTTTTTTTATATCCAGTACCTCAGATACGTTTTTCAGCTTTATAGCCGCTATTATTGTACCAAAAGCATATATAGCATTCTGCCTAGATCTAAGTAAGGCTGAAATTGAAGACTTGGCGGAAGACTGTAGACTCTATAATTTTTCTATTACAGACGATTACCACAAATTTAAAGGGTGAAATTTCACGCAAAGGAAGACGGAGAAAACGAAACCCGCTTTAAAAATATCTCCTCTTTTCAGCCTCACTCGCGAACAGGTGGCTTGCGACGACAATAAATTGGAACTGCATTTAGGAAAAGAAAACACACATCCACGCATCTCCCCACTCTCTCTCTCTCTCTCTCTCTCTCTCTCTCTCTCTCTCTCTCTCTCTCTC
>NC_068997.1:42599502-42606952 GCF_001194135.2 Octopus bimaculoides
ACACACACACACACACACACACACACACACACACACACACACACACACACACACACACACGCGCGCGTATATACAGAAACGCACACACATATGTATGTTTATCCTTGTACATATATGTAAATGTATGCTTATACATATATACATTGGGCGTGCCATTCATCTGCCATTCGAACAATATGGCCACACCAGCTCATTTGGTTTCTCAGAATCATAGCTTTAATTGGGGTGATGACTGCAGATGTAAGGTTATCTGTGTTTGGAGTAAAATAACTCCATTTAATGTTTAAAATGCGATGAAGGTATTTTTGATGGAATTGTTCTAACAATTCAAAATGTCTTTCATAACATGCCCATGCTTCACAAGGAATACAACAGGGATGGTAAGACAAATGATTTGTAAAGAGCCAACTTTGTATTGTTATTTATATGTCACTGGCGCCAAACTCTTGACTCCATGCCACGAAATGCTTGTGCTGCCCTTTGAATTCGCAGATGTATTTCTGTATCCAGATTTCCATCATTTTGTACAGAACTTCCAAGGTAGATGAACGAATCAACAAGTTACCCTTCACAAAAACAGATATATATATATATATATATAGATAGATAGATAGATAGATACATACATACATACATACATACATACATGTATATATGTATAAGCATACATTTACTTATATGTACAAGGATAAACATACATATGTGTGTGTGTTTCTGTATATTGGGTTGAGGCATAATTCATGAGTTATTTTTTTCAAATTTATTTTAAACAAAAAACTACAACAAATTAATTAATAGTATACTCTCCGTTGTTGTTTACGACTTCCTCCCATAGCTCAATAAGTTTTTTGATGCCTCGACGATAGAAATCTCCGTCCTGACACAAAGAATTCGTCCAACCAAGCCCTCAATTCCACGTCATTATTGAACGATACACCGCGCAAAGCGGACAGGCGTTGTCGTATTGCAGAGGAACACCATTTCGCCTATTCGGTCTTTTTTGCTGAATTGCTTCGTTGCGTCGGTGAAGTTGTTGAACGTAAAGCTCAGTATTGAGTGTTTTGTTGCGCTCAAGCAGTTCGTAATGAATTATGCCTTCCCAGTCCCAACATACACACAACATGGTTTTTTAGAGGATGAAGGTCTTGTTTTGCTCGCTTGTTTGTTGGGGCTGAGCCATTCTTTTCGCTGCTTCATATTAACGCAAAGGCACCATTTTTCATCGCCATTGATAATGTGGTAAAGAAAACGCTCTTTGTGACCATGTGTTGAGCGATGTTGAGCGAGCAAACTGGCGGTAATTGTGGAGCATTGATTTTTACTGTTTTCACTCAAAGTGTGTGGCATCTAAGCGCCGAGTTTCTGAACCTTACCCATTGAGTGGAGGTGGTTCACCACAGTTTTTTGATTACAGTTCATCTGCTCCCCCAATTCTCTGATCGTTTGACGTAGAGTTTCGTGAAGAAGTTGATTCAATCGATCTTCATTGAGTTAGCCGCCCTGTGTGTGATCCGTCCTTGAGGTCAAAATTCTCATTTTTAAAGCGCGAAAACCTACAGCGGACGGTACTTTGAGGCATTGCTCCTTTTCCATGCGCAGCATAAATCTCACGAGTAGCTTCGGCAGCCTTAACACCTCGATTAAATGCAAAAAGCGAATGGTGTCGAAAATGCTCAGTTTTGTCCATTTCACATTCCATTTTAATGATCTGAAAATACAGAAAAATCAGTAAAATTCAAAAATCAAAACACACTATCTTGTAGAGCAAAAAAAATGGGTGCTTGAGGTATGCGAAGGAAAATTCTAATAATTTAAGAAGCATTATAAATTCTATCATTAAAAATATATCTATTCGTATTTCGAGACTTTCGACTAACGAGGTTGTATTTAAACAAAATCAAACTACTATGACCACGCATTATCTGAAGCCGGATATAAAGACAAATTTTACTATAAGCTGAACCAAAGTAATAATAAAATTCCCGGAAATGATAGAATATTAGATAAGTTGGAAATTGATAGTGAGTGTAATAAAAATAAAAAAACAAAGATAAAAATAAATGCATCAAGCAATCTTCAACTAAGCTAAATTAAAGGAAGAATAATAATGATAAAAATGTGATAGGTAAAAAGTAAGTATTGAAGATGAACATATTAAAAAGTATAGATCTAACCCTGTAGATACTAGATATATGGTTGGTATAGACATTAATGATGGTAGTAATAATAATAATAATAATACCAAAACATGCTGATACAATACAATACCCCCCTTCTAAAAAACAATGTTCTCCCTCAAAAAAAAAAAAAATGCAGCCCATACCACCTCACCAGCACAAAGGTGCAATAAATGATGCAATAGAAAGTTTCTTGAAGCTTGCAGATGTCGAAAGATAATAGTGGTGATGACGATGGTAACGTCATGAGAGACAGGAGTTTCCGAAAAAACTCCAGTTATAACAGTGAAAATGAAGCTGGACCATTAAGAGAAGGTGTGTCGCTCGGCAGTGGTTCAGTAAGGACGCAGACTGACCACAGCTGTTATCCTAATGCAGCATCAGCAGATAATAGAGCAAGGAGGAGGAAGTGGACCAGCGAAGAAAATAGGATAGTGATGCAGTGCTACTTAGAAAGTGAACCTAAAAGAATGGACTATAGAAAACGGATGTTAACATTTTGGGTAGAGAAAGGTATGTTTAAAGTGACTGAGCAGAGATTAGTTGATTAAACTATTAGAAGAAAATGGATGACAAAATTGGAGGTAGAAGATCACAAGAGAACTAGAAAAGAAAGACCAGGCAGTAGGAAAGACAAACAACAACATAAGAGATACAGCCCAAATCAAAGAAGATTGTAAAGGAAAGAAAAATAAATAATAATAGCGCTACCAATAAGGAAGGGACAGTTGGCACCAGCGACTTAAACGACTTAAGTGAGGAAGATCAGAAGATTTTTAGATGAGCTGCAGGAGGCAATGAGTAAAGAAGTAAGAAAAAAGATTGCCAGCATTAAAAGGCACCAACAGAAGGAAACTGCTAGAGATGACTAGGAAAGTAGATTCAGTTATCAATAGGATAGATGCTAAAAATATAGGAGACACTAATTTGCTAATCAATGCAGGAGGGGTAGTAGCCATCAGAAGATTAGATATCTCACAAGGAAAGATTAAAAAAGAGCAAATGTGGAAAAGGAGAATACAAAATAAAATGATGATTTAAGACAAGATCCGAGTAGAATAGAAGCCTGGAAACTGAACAATTTAGGAAACACAAGATGTAAATCTTCACTCCGAGAAAAGATACTTAGTTAAAGAGAAAAGATTTGTGGTCCGCGATGTTTTTAATGTTTTCGGGTCTGATCTGGAGCAGTATCTCTAGGTCAATCCCGGACCAGTACTCTCTGGCAGTTCTTGTCGCCTCTATCAGTATCCGTCCCCTCCACGATTACGCATTCCAGAAGCCACCACGTATCTAGTCCTGGTGGGGTCCTATGAATGCGGACACGTACTGTACGTTTCTCCATGTGGGAGGGGTACAGAATGACTTTGTTGGTTTTGCAGGGGCGGTGGAGGTCATTGAATGTTTCATAGCGAGGGCTTCTGACACAAACAGCACCGAAATGGTGCCGTATTGTTTGCCCCTCGCTATGTACTCGATGTCATTTCTGATGCACCTCAGCACCGCCTCAATATCTACTTGGGCTATTAAAGCCACTCTTTTCGTATCTGCTGAGATGCATCTGAAAAGCGCCGTTCTTCTCTCCACTACTTCAATTGCCTCTGACAAAACAGTGAGACCGGCCCACGTTTTTTCTTGTTTTATCAATTTCCAAGAAATTGGTCGGAAATTTCCAACTGCATTCCCTTAACTTGGGTCCTTCTGGCATAGTACCGTTCTTCCGTTTGTCATCCAGACAGGTACTTGGATGTCACTACTCAGTATTTCGTCCATCTGTCTCGCAATTCTTCTGTGCAGAGCTCTCAAGTTTTGAAACCAAAAGCCCTGAACCCCCTCTGGCCAGGCGCTTTCCAGTTAGGAATTTTCCTGCACTATTCTCTAATAATCTCCTCGATTATACTTAAATCCTCCTTCTGATACTCTCCACTCTCCTCTTTGAGTGTCTTTAACCACTCTGCTTCAGTTTCGTGTTGTTTCTCCTGAGATCATATGTTTGACCAGAATTTTTTTGATTTCTTCAGCATCCAGTACGGCTTTTTTACTTTTTTCTTTCCCATCCAGTTCCTGATAGACTCGTTTCTGATTTTGTTCGAAAGTCTGTTTAATCTGTACTGCTCAATTCTCTGTTCATATCTCTTTAGTTTGTGCTTTAGCTTCCAACCTCTGCTTTAATTCCTCAATCACAACATTGATTCCCTTTCTCTTCCCCCTAAACTTCCTTTCTAGCTCAACATATTTCTTTCGCTGGACTTCATTTTTTTTTCCCGTTTCAGAATATCAATGTGTTTTCTGGTTTCGTTAATAGACTGCGTTATTCTCCTTTTCCACCATGGTTCCTTCAGGTTATGTTGACATTTACCTTTCGCTTTCAAACTAACTTCCGGGCTATAAAGATCGATATTGCATAGTATAAAGTTTTCATATTCAACCACTAGAAATTTAGCTGAGATTATAGTAGCACACAATAAACAGAGAATTAGAGAATATCTCAACTCAAAATCTATAAACAAGAGTAAAATCGGTAATGTGCATTGTGAAATTAACTCATCTGCTGCATTAAAGCAATTCTGGTGTAACTGCATTAAATGATTTTCAATTTCGTTGTTAGTTTAACTCTATGCGGTTACAATAGTTAAGGGCAACAGCCACGACGGCTTTGAACATCTCTTCCATAGGAACTACATGCTTTCTTATTTTCTGTTTCCGAATAATCTCAGAATCCGTTCTGCCAGTCCCCGGCGCTTTACATCCGTATTTTCATTATGTGCATAAAATGCGTCGTTACTTATATCAACCCATTTGGTAATGCCACTATATATGAATTCGGGGATTGCAATCTCTTCCGGTCTTTCATATCTTGACTACGATGTTTGCTGGACTATTTCGAAGCCATTGACATTTTCCATCATTAATTTTCACGTTGTAATCTTCATCCTGCTGTCGGCTTGTGATAAGAACGGAGTTGCTCCTTGATTGACTTGTATACTTTCGTATCGTCCCCATTGCGAGTGTGGCTGTTTGTATAATTGAAAGTATGTCTGGATAGAGCCACTACAAACAGCAACGGCTCCAGTGCAGTACTTCAAACGACTTCCCTCAGAATTGTCTTTTTCTTTTCAAGAACACCGTTGGCTGCTACAACCTGACTCCCACCTCTTAAAAATATCATGTAGCCTCTTTCCTAATTTTTCATCTCGAGTGAGATCGTTCAGTTTCTGACATTTCATGGTCAACTTTATTGAAGGCCTTTGCGAAGTCGAGTTATACCTCATCCACGTTTGATTGGTTGAGTAGCTGTGTGAGGTAATTTCATAACGGGCAGAAGTCGTGCTGAATATCAACAAGTCATTTTCTTCTGAGAGTGTGATTAGTCTCCAGCAGTATAACCTTTATTTAACAGCTGATGTAATTTTATGTCTGTATCATGTCCTGTGTGTTTTAGTTGTTATCTGTGCTTAATTTTTACTTCTAAGTTGATGGGAACACCACGCAATTTTTTTAATCCCCTTTAGTATGTCTATATCTTAGCTATAACCTCTACCCCTTCTCTCAACTAATAATCCTTTTGTCTTATCTATCTCCCTCTTTTTCTTTTCGGACCTCCATTTCCTCGG
Organism: Octopus bimaculoides; assembly: GCF_001194135.2. Classification (NCBI taxonomy): domain Eukaryota; kingdom Metazoa; phylum Mollusca; class Cephalopoda; order Octopoda; family Octopodidae; genus Octopus; species Octopus bimaculoides. Next base: position 42,605,294 of record NC_068997.1, read on the forward strand.
TTTCTCGTTCTCTTTTGCATTTCCATTCTCATTTTTGTCTGTTCAGTCACTTTTCTCTTTCCACGGTTAGATTCTAACCTTCCTGCAATGCCTTTATGTCTTCACTTTATCCTAATTCTACTATCCTTTTGATCCTGCATTTGCAACTGACCAATTCACTCTCTATCCTATCTCTTTGTTCAGGGCTTAACGTCCACCTTCATAATCTCATTTTCTCATAACATTGCACCTTGCACAGTTGTCTCCAGTTTGTTATTTTTTTTCATTCTTCTTGAAAGACTTCACTGTTAATTTTTTCGCCACCTCCTTTGTTATTTTCGTATTCGTCTAAAATATAAACAGTTAATTTTTCGTTTATTTTTGTATTCTTGTTGTCTTTAGTTTGCATTATTTCAGTCTGCCCAATTGAAAATGAGTATCAGCCAAGTGTTAGTACAGTTCAATCTTCTCCCTGATCATGACTTTCCTGCAGATGTTTGATCTGCCATAGTTTGAACGGAATTCCAAGATCATCAAACTCACTGGTTTTGGAGAGTTTGCAAAGGTTATGAGGTCTGTTCCTTCCTCCAGCACGCAAGAAATGTCTATGTCGCAGAGAGATATTATCTGGCGATAGTAAACGAATAGATTAGAATCCTGTCAAATAATTTATTACATGTCTTAAGTTCCGAGGTGCAAATATGTGCAAACTCTCAAGAATTTTCTGAGAGCAGAGACCATATGCTGGAATAACTCAGGTCATTTCATGTCAAGACGTAAGCTAATTCTCAAAGTTCCTAAATAATGTACACTTGGTTTAACGACTAAGTATGACTCAAGTACCTCTTCAAATCCATATCTTCACTTACAAGAGGGCCATATAGGATATTCTGATCTGCAGTGGTTAACTCTGTAAGATACAGCGTTAAAGTATTCTCCTGAGTTAGTTCCTACGTACCAGTAAATTCTGGTGATGGTCATAAATAACATAGGCAGGGACAGGAACTCGACTGGAGTGCGAAAGTTGAAATTTACTTAGACGTAATAATCTAGTAGCTCTGCGTCAGAAAGACATGAAAAAGTATAGAAAAAAGTGAAAAGGGAACAATGAACTTGCCGTGAGGAGTGGAATATATATATAATAATATATGTGCACGAAACCACATGGGTGTATACATATGCGCGTGTTTGCAACTTCTCAATTATATAGTTTCCTTTTTATTTTAAAGTAGGTTGTACCACATATATAATTCCCGCATTATCTCCTTATTTAGAAATTATGATTATATTTTAAGGTACTTGCAGCCCAGATGGACTGCGACAAGTTGAAGGAGATTGTACCAAAGTAGATATATGCTACAATGGTATAATGTTTCATAATCGAAACTGTGGCGATGGGAAAGCGTTTGACGAAGAATTTCAGAATTGTACGGTGGCAGCGTATGAAGTATGTGTCAATAATAGTACAACTATAGCAACAGGACCGACAACAACAACAACAACAGCAACATCAGAATCAACAGCAGCAACAGCAGCAGCAACATCAGAATCAACAGCAGCAACACCAGCAGCAACACCAGAATCAACAGCAGCAACACCAGCAGCAACACCAGAATCAACAGCAGCAACACCAACAGCAACATCAGAATCAACAGCAGCAACACCAGCAGCAACAACAGA
>NC_068997.1:42609717-42610187 GCF_001194135.2 Octopus bimaculoides
CAGCAACATCAGAATCAGCAGCAGCAGCACCAGGAGCAACAACAGAATCAACAGCAGCAACACCAGCAGCAACATCAGAATCAACAGCAGCAACACCAGCAGCAACATCAGAATCAACAGCAGCAACACCAGCAGCAACAACAGAATCAACAGCAGCAACACCAGAAGCAACAACAGAATCAACAGCAGCAACACCAGCAGCAACATCAGAATCAACAGCAGCAACACCTGCAGCAACATCAACAGCAGCAACACCTGCAGCAACATCAGAATCAACAGCAGCAACACCAGCAGCAACAACAGAATCAACAGCAGCAACACCAGAATCAACAGCAGTACCAACAGCAGCAACATCAGAATCAACAGCAGCAACATCAGCAGCAACATCAGAATCAACAGCAGTACCAGCAACAGCAACATCAGAATCAACAGCAGCAACACCAGCAGCAACAACAGAATCAACAGCAGCA
>NC_068997.1:42610228-42610888 GCF_001194135.2 Octopus bimaculoides
TGCAGCAACATCAGAATCAACAGCAGCAACACCAGCAGCAACAACAGAATCAACAGCAGCAACACCAGCAGCAACAACAGAATCAACAGCAGCACCAGCAGCAGCAACATCAGAATCAACAGCAGCAACAGCAGCAGCAACACCAGCAGCAACATCAGAATCAACAGCAGCAACACCAGCAGCAACATTAGAATCAACAGCAGCAACACCAGCAGCAACATCAGAATCAACAGCAGCAACATCAGAATCAACAGTAGCAACACCAACGTTAGAATTAACAACACCAACGTTAGAATCAACAACTCCAACGTTAGAATCAACAACTCCAACGTTAGAATCAACAACACCAACGTTAGAATCAACAACTCCAACGTTTGAATCAACAACACCAACGTTAGAATCAACAACTCCAACGTTAGAATCAACAACACCAAGGTTAGAATCAGCAACTCCAACGTTAGAATCAACAACACCAACGTTAGAATCAACAACACAATCGTTAGAATCAACAACTCCAACGTTAGAATCAACAACACCAACGTTAGAATCAACAACTCCAACGTTAGAATCAACAACACCAACGTTAGAATCAACAACTCCAACGTTAGAATCAACAACTCCAACGTTAGAATCAACAACTCCAACGTTAGAATCAACAAC
>NC_068997.1:42612546-42617320 GCF_001194135.2 Octopus bimaculoides
CCTCCTCCTCCTCCTCCTCCCATCCACCTCATTTTGCTTCTATGTAACTTTACTTAATTTTTTCCCAATTTCTCCAACGAAAATTAAGAATATTTTTGTTGATATTATTTAAGATATTCTCAAGGCGGTGAGCTGGCAGAATCATTAGCACGCTGTGTGAAATGCTTAGCGGTATTTTGTCAGCCGCTACATTCTGAGTTCAGATTCCGCCGATCTCGACTTTGCCTTTCATCCTTCCGGGGTCGATAAATTAGATACCAGTGAAAGATAGGGTTCGGATGTAATCGAGTATTCCCTCAAATTTCAGGCCTTGCGACTAGAGTAGAAAAGATTATTTAAGATATTCTCTGGAAAGAGAGAAAGTTTAAGAAGTCGCTGTATCTTCTTTGATTATGGAAAAATGACAACCTTTCTCGTCATCGAATGAAACCGGCTGATACATACCGGCTTCCAAGAATGTGTTTAATTGTTAAAAATACCAAAAAATATATCCACTATATACGCACACACAAACATTAGGATTTTTCTTTTATTGTTAAATAAAAATTCATCAAAATATTTATTTCTCAGTCATTCACGACTTTAATATATATATATATATAATTATTCTTTTCTACTCTAGGTCTGAAATTTTTTGGGAGGGGGCCAGTCGATTAAATCGACCCCAGTACACAACTGGTACATAATTTATCGACCCCGTTAGGGAAAGTCGACCTCGGTGGAATTTGAACTCAGAATGTAAATATAGACGAAGCACCGCTAAGCATTTCGCCCGGCATGCTAACGTTTCTGCCAGCTCGCCGCCTTGATATCTACATAAAATTATTGTTTAATCAATTAACTATTTATTTATTTATAGGCTGTAATTTCCCTGGCAGAGAACCCAACCTGTACAATTGTAGCAAATATTTTGAATGTATCTCTGGAGCTAAAGTTGAAAAGTCATGTGGCCAAGATCAACTATTCGACGGCGACCAGAAACAGTGTTATCCAACAGTTTTTGCTACTTGCAAACGTAAAGGTAACGTATTCGTATCAGCATATAGTAGTGACTCAATGCAATACGGCTTGCAGTCTATTTATAGCTAGAGGGACCCGTGAATAGTTCACGGAATTAATGGTAAAACTCTTGGGTTATTTCTGAAAGCTTTCTCCAAAAGAAAAAAACCTGATACAACCTTTAGTTAAATTGCATATATTTGCCACGCAAATAATCATGAATGTTTCACGGAATTGCACTTATGCGCATGCGTTAAGTGATAGGTGATATAAAAAAAATTAGTTCAATTAAAAAAAAATGCACATTTCACAATCCGATCACCACCACCACTACCACTGCGACCACCATCTCTCTCTCTCTCTGTCTCTCTCTCTGTGTCTGTCTGTCTGTCTGTCTGTCTGTCTGTCTGTCTCTCTCTCTCTCTCTCTCTCTCTCTCTCTCTCTCTCCACTCTCTTTGCCTTCTCTTTAACCTCACCATCAGAACATTATCCCTCTGCTAAAATTATATTTCTAACTCTCTTCCTCTATCTTCAACTAATTTTTTTAACCACGTAATAAACATTATATTCCTTCTACCATATGTCACGGACGCTTCTCTCTCTCTCTCTCTCTCTCTTTTTTCTTTTTCCCTCTTGTAACACAACTACAAGCAGAATTTTTATAAGATAGCAACAGATTTTTTCAAGCGCAATCCAGTTACAAATTGCTTTCCGAGAAGAGATTAGTTTTAAAAAATTCCTTTATTTTGGGTGCATCAAACGTAGCCAATATGGTGATGTTCATCCTTCTCTTAGTAATTATAAGTAAAGAACTCTGTTAATTTGAACTCTCAATTAGTTAATCATATTTTCATCAGTTACTCAATATTTCCCATATTGAATGATTAATCCTTGATTCGTCCATTTGAGAAGCTTTACCAGAGTATGGTACTTATTAACAAATACCTTCTTGTTGTTATCGTTGGGTAGTTCCAGTTCAGCTCCTATCAAGGACTCAGTCGATTGTACAACGAGAAACGATACACAATCCACCTTGCAAGTTGTGCTGAGGACGCACTGTGACATGTAATTATGAATCGTAAGGGGATGTAGTGTAATAGGATATCTTGTACTTCTCCAACTGTCCAGTCTACTCGGAAATGCTGTAATAATTCGTAAAGGTAATACTGTGGCATTCTTGCAGTGTTGCACTATACCCAGTGACCGATTTATTGTTACTACCGCAAATTCTGTTGGTAGCCACAGCGGAGGCAGGCACGGTGATATCGTTCACAGTGCAACAGTTGCTATTCTCCTGTATTAAATGACTTTATATAAAAATATTTATTTCACCAATAAATAAAAGAAAAACATTTAACAATATTATTGAAAATAAATGCAAACCTTATCTTAACGAATCTTTGAAGGATATCGCCATTCCATCTAGAAATGAATATTTTTTGAAGCTTATTAATAATATTAAGGATTTTATTACTAGAATTAAATGGAAAGTCCACTATAATAATAATTATAATATTTCTAATAATAACGATGTAGATAATTCAAATTATATTAATTCAAAATTTAAATCTAGAAAAGAATAATAGGGATTTACAGCTTTTAGAGGGTAATATTTGGAAGGTGGTGAAAAATATTAAATTTCATAAATACCAAAATAGATATAATTATTATTTAAGAAATCTAGCTATTAAAATAAAACAAATGAGAAATATAGATGGAATTATAGTACAATCAGAAAAAAAACTAGGAATCAGTATAAACTAGATGTAAAATTATATGATTACCTATTAGAGAAAGAAATTAATAAAAAAATATAAAATTGTTCCGGAAAATACTCTATATTCTATAAATAAGGGCTCTAAATTAATAATGTTGAAATATGAATTAGATAATAAGACCGAACCTTATGTAACTATGCACCCTAGAATTACTTTGAAAGACCATAAGGATAATTTTTATTCTGACCCTAAAGTTAGGTTTATTTGTCCTTGTAAGTCAGATCTAGGTAAATTAAGTAAGATCATTTTAGATAAATATACCAATAGATTAAATGATATTAATTACCTTAAATTATGGAATAGTACTATAAATACTTTAAAATGGTTTAATAATATTAAAGATAGAAATAGATATAAATTTATTCAAATAGATATTGATAATCATTATTCTTCTATTAATGAGATTGTACTTAATAAGGCCCTAATTTATGCAATGAAGAAGGTAGGTATGACTTATGATGAAGTTAATGTAGTTAAAATGGCTAGGAAAGCGTTGATTAAATATAAGTTGTAGGCTAGGAAAGATACTAGGGACTATTTTGATATACCAATGGGGGCACCCGATTCAGCACAGGTAACTGATTTAGTAGGTATATATTTATTATCAGAACTTCAACTTGGAAACTTAAAATTGGAGGGTGGTTTATATAGGGATGACCTCTTATTACTAACTAAGAATTGCACCAATAGAACACTAGAATTATATATAAGAAGAGACTAGTTTTTTTTTAAAGAAATGGATTAAAGATTACTATATATAATGAGAACTATAATATAAATGATTTAGATGCTAATTTTAACTTATCAACAAGTAAAACCCAACCTTACCATAAGATTAATGAAAAAATTAAATATATTCATGCGAAAAGTAATCACCCACCCTCAATTAAAACATCGTTAACATACACTATAGGTAAGAGAATATCATTACTTTAATCCAATTTAGAGATCTTCAAAAAACATGCTACTTATTACAATAAAGCACTTCGTGAGGCGGGATATACTAATGATATTCAATTTTTTAATAATCCGAAGTATAATTATAATTTTAATAATAATGATTATAATATTAATGATCCATTTAATAAACATAACTTTTATAATTATGATAAGGTCTACTTAGGTGATTAAGGTAAGAATAATAGGTATTATGATAATAAATTACATAAACATAAGCATAATTGTAATGGACACAATAATAGATTTAAATTTAATTCTTTTAATAATAATAAGAAATTTAATAATATAAATAATAAATATAATGATATCTATAATAAGAACAAACTTTGGCTAATCATTCCATACGGCGTTCAAGTTAAAACTAACACTATTAAAGAAATTTTAAACGTAATTGATATATTCCTTAGAGATAATAAAGAATATTATAATATCTTTTCTAGTAATAACTTGGGCGTAGATTATTCTACTACTAATAATGTTGGTAACATTATTTCTTCTTTTAATAGATATAAGTTAAATAAGTATTACAAATATAAATTAAATACTTATTCTAATAATAATAATGAGGACCAGGATATAATTAATTGTACATGTAGAGATAAGACTAAATGTAAATTTAATAAGAAATGTAATTTGAAGGATGTCGTGTATAAATATATAGTGACTTTAATGGACGGGAATAAATTTAATGGTTATAATTTAAATAAGTTTTGCATAGGATCGACTTCGAATAAAATTAAATTACGGGTGGCTCAACACATGCATTCCTTTAAGAATAGAAATTCGATTAATTCGACTGGCCTTAGTAAATATATTTTGGAACGAAAATCTAAAAATATTAAGTACATTTTACATTGGGAGATAGTTTGTAAGGCAAAATCTTATCGTATAGGTAATAATTTTTGTAAGTTGTGTACTAATGAATTTAAGGAGATATTATTAAATAATAATAATACTTTGATTAAAACTCTTGATGAACGTAAACTTAACTGTAGACATAAATTGCATTATTTATATAATAAGTTTAGCTAACTGT
>NC_068997.1:42622190-42623800 GCF_001194135.2 Octopus bimaculoides
TATATATGTATATATATATATGTAGGTAGGTAGGTAGGTAGATAGGTAGGTAGGTAGATGGATAGATAGATATATAGATTGATATAGGTGTAGATATATAGATATATATGCATATGTATATTTTATATAATACACACACACACACACACACACACACACACACATATATATATATATATATATATATAGTTGAATAAAATTTGGGTAAAAACTTTGTAGTATGCTACACAAAGTTCGTCCACCGTTATTGGCAACCATATGACAATATATGGTGAGTGGGATTACTCCTCTCACTGGATATGCATCAGAAGTCTCATCTGTAGAGTTAATCTAAAGAGATGAGTAAGAGTAAACGGATTGCACGCCATTCTTTATCTCAAATAACTACAATTGTTTCCGCACACGTTGTGGAGACGATATAACTAACGTATTGCGTAATTAGTGTCAACTATCAAAGGTGTAAAATGCACTTCTTCAGGTGATTATTTTGAATAACCACAACCACCACAGATACCACCAACACCACTACCTCTACCACAATCATTACTACTACTAGTATCACAACCACAACCACCGCCATGCTCATCACCGCCACTACCACCACCACCATCACTATCAACAAGAACAATATAACCACCACTATCAACTGCCGCTACTACAACCGCCACCAGCACCAGCACCACCACCACCACCACCACCGCCATCACCAACACACCCAATACCACCATCGTCACCACTATGTCAACACGACGCCGCTACCACATCATCGTACGCCAGCCAAAGCTACGGCACCACCTTAGCAACATGTCACTAATACACCACCACTGCTAGAAAAGCCATATGTACACACCTATACTTCACCACCACACAACAATGCCACCACCATACCACACCACCATAGAACTACCACACAATCACCAAACGACCATCAAACTACAATGCAAAATCATAGCACTACACAATAGCATCACATCGCACCATCATACCATCGCGCAATTAACGTTTTCATTCAAGTCGAATTAACGGAGGTCGTTGTCATAACAGCGAGGGTCGTATCTTTTTATTTGTTAGTCGGTCTTCTCTCACTCCCTCTCTCTCTCTGTCTTCCTCTCTCTCTTTCACTCTCTCGCTCCCTCTATCTCTCTCCCTCTATCTCTTTCACTCTCACTCACTTTCTTTCTTTCCTTCTTTCTTTCTTTCTTTCTTTCTTTTTTCTTTCTTTCTTTCTTTCTTTCTTTCTTTCTTTCTTTCTTTGGAGGGATCCCAGTTTTGGTAAAACGTACTCCCGCCATCCTTGACCCCTCTCTTGCTGTTGGATTTTGTAAAGAAGTAAAAGATTATATATATATACACACATACATATGCGTGTGTGTGTGTGAGATGTTGCTTGTGAACGCTATTGGTAATCCCACTGAGCTTGCTTTGTAAGGATGGTGACTGGACATATTTAACCATTATCAAAGGTGTATCATGATCACTCCATTACTATCCCGAGTATTGTTTTTCTCTGATTATATTGTCCGATCTGTTGGTTTCCATTAGCGTTAATGTAGCGTTGTATTAATTTGAGGAAGAACAATATATGTATATATATATATATATATATATAT
>NC_068997.1:42625161-42632115 GCF_001194135.2 Octopus bimaculoides
ATATATATATATATATATATATATATATATATATATACTTACATACACACATACATACATACACACACACACACACATATGATAACGGACTCTCCTGTCGTTAAACGACGTATGATGGTTCGACAATTTTACCGAACAACCACACACACGATTTGTTTATCGTGATCAAATGTTTGTGTAGACATTAGCTTACCCCGCTCCATCAAATTGACATTACTTGTACAGGTTCGACTGGGTGCCACATGTCAGATGTCGAAATGATCGCAGAGCAACGTGAAATGAAGTGCTTTGCTCAAGAACAGAACGCAACGTTCGGTCTGAGAATCGGACCCACTATCTGGCAATCGTGAGTCCAACGCTCTAAGTCATGCGCCTTCACGTCAGAAATGGTTTTAAAAATTCCGTTCAGGAGATTTTTCACTCAAAGGTGATCAAGGTCTTGGTCGACCTATTGAAGTTGATGATAACTGAATAAAGCCATAATTGAATCTGATTGTCATATAAATGTGCGAGAGACTGAAGGAAGTGCGATTTCAGGTCATCATCATTATTGAAAGTTTTACCATTCAAAGAATTTTGCAAACTTCGAAATGAATGGTAATCTGATGGTGCAAGGTCAGGGCTATATGGTGGATGTGGCATCACTTCTCAACCAAGCTCCAATAATTTTTTACGAGTTACCAAAGACGTGTGTGGTCTAGCATTGTCATGGAACACGATTCCTTTACGATTTGCTAATCCTGGATATTTTTCTTTGATTGCTTCCTCCAGTTTCATTAGTTGTTGACAGTAAACATCTGAACTGATTGTCCCAACAGAGTTGTAAAAACACTTTTGTATTGCACATTTAGTATTTCACTTATCCTCTGGGGATCTGCAGCCAGTGAGCCATTTTCTTCGAAATTTCTATGTATGTATGTATATCTGAACTCTGACAACTCGGATGCTGAAACACACATACCATCTTCGAAAAGTGGCTATACATTTACCGTACTGAAGCAAATTCTTTTGGAAATCTATAGAAGGCTTCAGGTTTTGTCATTACATTTTTTACTGAACTGGCCCCTTTCTCTAACTTTTCATTTCCATAGGAGTGTTTGAGTTTACTATAAATCTCAAGTAATTTTCGTTTGAGATAGGATTCTTCGCTATCCTTTAGTAGCCCATTTAGATGGTTTGAAATATTTGTTCGTCGTCTCATTAGACTTTTCCTATCTCTGGGAATTATGCTTTTCTGTCGGTTTCACATTCGCTCTGGAGTAAACTTATTGCGTATGTCATGCATGATTGTCATAAAGTGCTCCAATTTTTATCAATATCTTGCGTCGAGTGACTGGTAGACCAATTTTATTCCATGACCTCTTTCTGAGTACCTTTCCAATCAGCAATATGAAAATTCAGGCTGAAAAAGAGTCGGGTTCTTCTAGTAGCCTGCACGGCTGTAGTTTTCTGTGGATCATATATTGATAATTTTATTAAGCTGTGCTCCGAGAAAATCATGTTATTTGTAAAGCAAACGTCCAGAACAGTTTTACCCCTTGTTTGGTGGAAAACTATTTTCTCTATGGAGAAGATGTTTATGTGGTCGAGCAGTGTCTCTGCTTGCTTTTGTTCATGCAGAGACATAATCAGGTCATTCGACATTAGGGGCTTGAAGTCTCCTAGAAGTATATGAAGGCTGTCATCCAGGCTGACTAATACTTCTTCCATGTTTTGAGGCTCTCTTCGAATGTGTCTCTATGATTTGGAGCATCAAATGGATGATATGTAGTACATACTACCATTTTACTCTGTTTAATGTGTACTACCAGTGTCAAAAACTGAGTTTGAGTGTGACAGCAGGACTACAGGCATGACGTTACCCTGGATGTACATACCAGTTAGAAATGCAACATATTTTGGTATGTGTGTCTCAGCATCCGAGTTGTCAAAATTCAGATATAGGTACATACATACATACATACATACATACATACATACATACATACATATCTGACGAGGAATGTTACAGGTATCTAGGGATGGATGAAAATATATCTTACAGTGGCACTTGTATGTCACTAAAGAATATTACAGCCGAATAAAGACAAATTTGGACCTCAGAACTCTCTGAATTCAATAAAACAGTGGCCTACAATGTGTTTGCAGTACCAGTACTCATACTAACATTTGAGTTGCTTGACTGGACGCTTGATGAGATCCGAGCCAATGATGTGAAAACCCAAAAAATACTAAGAAGCACACAATTTCCACATAAACAGTGCTGTAGACCACTTCTAGCTAAAACGTAAGCAAGGCGGCAGAGACTTAACATCGATCCAAAATGCCTTTGAATGTCGCATCATATCCCTTCGGTAACATCTTTTAGCCACTAAGTGACGAAGTGCATCCCTTGACCAAGTTTGCATACATGAAGCTGATAACATCATAAAACTTGGAAGGCAGCTTCTTGAGCAACACTCTTTGTCCGATAACCTACAATACATGCCCAAAGAAGTCGCACAACTCTACCGCAATATATCATCAGATGAAAGGATGAGCCTATACGAACAGAAGACTATGCATGGATATGTTAGTAGAAAGCTCAGTGATGATAGTAACATCGATCATCAAAGCAGTTTATCATGGACGAATAGCCGGATTATTACCTCCAACTTTGAAGGGTATGCATTTGCAATCCAGGAACAGGAAATATCAACCAAGTACCTGATACACAAAAGGGATAGAGCTGCAGGGAAAGCCATAAAATGTGACAACCGATGCAGACTTTGTGGCGTTCACACTGAAGATATCAGCCACATCATAAGCAGTTGTCCGAAAATGTCATCACGGATGAGACATGACGTTGTAGCTAGGACACTCTATAATGAAATCCGTCGGAAGGATAATCCCGAGGACAAAGAAATAATAACTCACAATATGGTAGAGGCCATAGCCAATCATAATGAAAAGGAATACTGGTGGAGACCTCAGTAAAAGTAAAAATACCAGTGAAGACCTCAGTAAAATGTAAGCGCATCAGGCCTGATATAATGATTTGGGATAGAGAAGAGAAACTGTGCACAGTTGTGGAAATTAGTTGCCCAGCGGATGTTAACATAAAGCTGAAGATCAGTGAAAAAGAGAGCCCCTATGCTGAACTAGTGAGAAATCTACAGTTACTCTATCCAGATTACAAGTTCAGGCTTATACCTATAATTATTGGAGCCCTGGAATATGTGACACACTGCCGAAATACCAATCTTGAGAAATTAGGCTTCTCAAAACCAGAAAGGAGAAAACTAATTCGAAGACTACAGATCCAATCCATCACTGGAACTGTAAAAATCTGTAAAACTCTCCAGAAGTTTATCATTTAAATATATATGAGTATGTCTAGATATGCAACTATATGCATGAGAATACATACATAGAACATACATACATACATACAAACATACAAACATACATGCAAAAATACCCTGTTGTTGATGTTGAAATTCCAATGAAGGAACCTTGGATCTAGGTTAGAAACCGGTTCTTTCTCTATTGGCAGGAAATCTTGAAATAAACTGAATAATGACATACATATGCACAAACATACATACATAGATGTATGTATAGACACACACATAAGTATGTATTATGTATGCATGTGCGTGTATGTATGTATGTATGAATATATGCATGTATGTATGTATGTATGTATGTATGTATGTATGTATGTATGTATGTATGTATGACTTCGTATTGTGTTTCTGTTTACTCTCCTCTGTTCTGTCCTTCCAGCTTGTAAATTTTCTGGTAGAAGAGCCAATTCAGACGACTGCAAGAAGTATTCTGAATGCATCAACAACGTTGAAGTTGAACTATCGTGTGGTCCAGGCGAATTATTTGACAACAACCAAAAAGATTGTTACCCAGCTGTCTTTGCTGAGTGTATAAGAGGTTCCATAACTACAACCACGGCATTGCCGACTACCACAACCACGGCATTGCCGACTACCACAACCACAAGTCTACCGCCAACCACAGCAACACGTAATACGAATATCTTCTTCTTCTTCTTCTTCTTCTTCTTCTTCTTCTTCTTCTTCTTCTTTTTCTTCTTCTTCTTCTTCTTCTTCTTCTTCTTCTTCTTCTTCTTCTTCTTCTTCTTCTTCTTCTTCTTCTTCTTCTTCTTCTTCTTCTTCTTCTTCTTCTTCTTCTTCTTCTTCTTCTTCCTCTTCTTCTTTGGGATCCCAGTTTTGGGAAAACGTACTCTCCCCATCCTTGTACCCACCCTCGCCGTTGATGGGTGAAGATAAATGGAACAACACCTGTGACGGGTTTTTGGTTTGACTGGATCCAAACTTGCCAACATGTAACCCACGCAGCGTGTCTCGAAGACATCCTCTTAGGTACATGTGAAATGAGACATGCACGACAAGGCAACGAAACTGCAACGGTATGCCGTCAGCTCAGCTGTGGCTTGAACTGTGCTTTCTAGCCATTCGGCTTTGGCATTGCTGTCTTTTACCATTGAGATCATATCTCTTTAACTGTTCGTTGGGGATTTTGGCTTATTTTTGGAAGTACGTGCCTTTAGATATGCTCATATCAGAGGCAATAGGCCTTTTCGTGAAAGTTTAGGTGCGACGGTTTTTCTACTAAATCAGATGTTCAGCTCTTGTCCTACACTGATTGGATAGGAATGTGACGACCAGAGTTTTAGGAGAGGCTGTATCTGTTTCATGATCCCTCCCTCATTACTTTTGATATGTTTAGCTTGGTTTATATTGTTTAAAGTGCTGGTTCCATTAGCGTTAATTTGGTAGTGATGTATAAATTTACTTAATCAATATATATATATATATATATATATATATATATACATATTGTGTTTCTGTTAACTCTCCTCTGTTCTGTCCTTTCAGCTTGTACGGGTACCGATAGAGAACCCAATAAAGGTGACTGCAAGAAATATTTTGAATGCATCAACAACGTTAAAGTTGAACTATCGTGTGGTCCAGGCGAATTATTTGACTACAAACAAAAAGGTTGTTACCCAGCTGTCTTTGCTGAGTGTATAAGAGGTTCCATAACTACAACCACAGCATTGCCGACTACCACTCTTCCATGTAATATAACATATATTTTCTTTCTTATGTACTTATATATATTTATGTATCATATATATGTATATGTATACAATGCATATATATGTATATTTATATGTATATATCACTTGTGGTGGGGAAGTTGTCATCCTTGTCAGTACATAGAACATGTGCATTTGTGGCTAAAAAGCTTTGATTCTTATTTCTAGCAATACTGTTATTCTCTGCACCCTTGATCACTTTTCAGTGACGGTTAATTATTTCCTTTTTGGTTTAAAATTGTGCCTAACTATCTTAATTATTTTATACCCCATTCACACAAACGTACACACACAAACACACACGCATATATATATGCGTGTGTTCAATCCCCACCTCCCCATTTCTTGAATCGTTTAAAAAAAATTCGGATTCCTTTGCAATTTCTCTTGAAATTCTGAAGATAGTTATATATTTATATAACTATAAAAAACGGGATAAAAAAACATACTGAAGCATCCAGTTAATCTTTATTGCAGTAAATAAACCTATTTCAGCTAAAACATACAAATGAATATGTAATAAGCGATAGATGAAAAAAAATATTTCAACTCTCCTCAAACGGGGACAGTGGGTTAAGCATAGGACAGTGAGTTAATATGAGTTAAGCATTCACACAGGGTAAACTTTCACAGATTTGACGTATAATATTATTGAAGACATTACCATTAGCGTATTTTTGTCTCCACATAAACTCATCTAAATAAGTGTCAAGCAGTGAACGTGAAGTTCCACTATCCTTGTTCCTCCGCTTTGCCCTCATCTACAGATTTTCGGCGGGCTCGACATAGGATCAACGAAATTCATTTGATGATTCACTGTCAGATGTTGGAATCCTCTGTTACCAATGGTGCTGTATGCTCCCCACAGATTTGACACCACAGTGGTTCCTGATCTCACGTACTTGTCCAACACAGGGAAAAGATTGTTGATATCTCCCTTTTTGCCACTGCCTCAAGAAAACACTCCTTACTTGTTGCATCAATGCCACCAAAAATCCACTGATGTGGTATCAATCTGCCAGCATGCACCTTTCTCTTTGTAAATACAGATTCATTAATCTAAAATTCTCGTCCACAGCCACCAAGTAATATAGGATCCATTAATATTTTATCTGCGCATATGTCACGGAGGGAATTCTTCCAATTACAAATAGCCTCACTATTGCAGCTCCCGTTGACATTTTCTTTGAGATACTTCATATGTCTAGAAGTAAATGAACATTAAAATTTTTCTGAAGTTCAGATTACTATTGGCAAAGAATGTGTCATGTCTCAAACCCTTCTCCTGTCTACACGGCCTTCCACATTTCCATCTCAAACTTTCCTTTGTTTTACCACCCTTTGTCAATTCCATATTTCGGTTATACATGGAACAAACTTTCACACGATGTAACAGTCTAATAGCTTGCCAAAACGAAATTGTCAATTCAACTGTTGTTGTTGAGTCAAGCAATTGAGGGACATTATAGCTTCTGATATCAGCTATAAAGTTTATAATTAAATAATGAAGTTAAATTGTGCTTATATACGTTTTAAATTATCTTCGCTGTATGTTCGACACTAACTTCTAACGGTTCTATAATGGATCTAGTTGGTTTGGTTACCAGCATTTCAAAAATTAATGTTTATCGAAAATTTTAAAATTTGGCGCAATAATGTACTTTTTCAAGCTAAATTGTTGGTGTTGTTTCACTTTTTCCAGAAAAATGTTTTAAAAAAGTTATAGAGGTTTAAAGTTTGATAATTTTCACCCAATCAAGAAACAGGATTTGGAAGCTGTCATTTTGTGCGTGACAACACGTCTTGACAACTATAAATTGGGCGGGGAGGGGGAA
>NC_068997.1:42633018-42634487 GCF_001194135.2 Octopus bimaculoides
CATCTTCCCGAGCGTTAAACTAATACACCTGTTTGTTGTTTATACACCTGTCTTCGTCTTTTGTTTTTTTTTGTAAATTCCAACTATATATATATCAGACATGGCCGTAATAGCAATAAGAACAATAAGGATACGATCTGGCTAATCATTCCCTACAACATGAATCTCAAATCTAACATAGTCCGCTCATTAATGAACATAATAGATAAACATCTCAATGTAAACAATAAATACGCAGGAATATTTAAGAACAAAATAAGAATAAGCCACAGCCTGACATGCAACTTAGCTACCATAATAGCATCTATTAATAATAATAATAAATTAGACGCATTCTATACAGCTAGAAACATCACGAACAACCAAACCAACAACCCTCCAACTTATAGAACTAACTCCAACCCTAATCCAACACCCCTTACTAGGAGAGACACACACACAAAAAACAATAGGGCCATACAGCAACACACAGACATAGACACCCCTTACAACCTATGTGGCTGTAGAGATAGGAATAAATGTAATTTCTCCAATAGATGTAAGACCGAAAATATAGTTTACCAATGCGACGTTACACACAAATAGCCATATTAGATCTTACATTGGAACGACGAAAAACCAAATATGCCTCAGATATAATGAGCACCTATCTAGCTTTAAAAATAGAAATAAGGCAAATTCAACAGGACTTAGTAGGTATATCTGGGAACTAAACGACAATAAGATAGAATATAAACTAAAGTGGCACATACTAAAAGTAGCTAATTCCTATAACCCAACTAACAGACGCTGTGACATCTGTCTAACTGAACGCCTCAAAATCCTAACGGCTAGTAATGACCTTTTAAACAGAAGATATGAATGTAGTCTAATTTGTCTTCACGCTAATAAATACTTATTCTCTAAGTATAATTAAATATGAAATACATTCCACTTCCTAAGTATAATTAAATATGTAAAAAAGAATTTTCCTTTTCTAAGTATAATTGATTATAATTAAATAGTAAAAAGACCAGATTTAGCCCCCTTTTCACCTAAATTTAGGGTTGCTCCCCTTTACTAACACCACCGGTGCTAAAAATATACGACGCGCACCTCAATTCTAACAACAACACGTGGAAATGCATCTGATTAAAACCGAAATTATGAGCTTAAATAGCACCCATCCTACATCCCCCTCCAAGAAGACCAACACAACTTCAATTAAGACGTAAGACTATCTTTACCTAACGCTATTATTATACCACCATATGCATTAATATATTCACTAATTGTTCCTCCTACATCTCTCACACCATGAACTCTTAACATACGCCCCAACATTCTGAAGAGATCTCCCAAACCATTTGGCAAATTGAAACGTGCGTAAATGACTCATTATATAATCTCCACATAATTAAAACAATGGCTAACTAGCCCTTCTTGTGTTTGTTTCTCCATTCTCCACATAACTATATAAATATATATAT
>NC_068997.1:42636526-42637219 GCF_001194135.2 Octopus bimaculoides
CTCTTTCTCCTTTCCTCCTGGCCCCTCTAAGCTTCTCTTCACTCTCGATATCCAGAGCCTTTACACGGTGATACCTCACCACGAGAGGCTGCGTGCACTCAAACTTTTCCTTGACCTTCGACCCAACCCAACCCCAACCCGACACCTCCACACTCGTTCGTTTGGATGAACTTGTTCTCTCACTCAACTGCTTCTCGTTCGCGGTTGATTTCTACCAGCATTTCTCGGGAGTGACCATGGGAACGAGAATGGGCCCCAACTATGCGAACCTGTTCGTTGGCTACGTTGAGGCCCAAATATTCTCAAGTTTCACTGGTCCTACTATCGAACTATACGGCCGTTATATTGTATCGGTGCGACCTCACTCTCCCGCGAACATCTAGACTCATTCCTCCCTTTTGTCATATCCTGCCCTCCATTTCTTGTGCACTATCTCTGACACCTCTGTCTCCTTTCTTGGCACTTCGGTCAGCATTCATCACTCCACTCTCACCACCCCCATCCACTACAAACACACAGACTCACACTCATATCTCAACTTCTCCTCCTCCCACCCTAAACACACCAAGCTTTCCATCCCCTATTCCCAATTCCTCCGTCTACGCAGGCTCTGTAGTGGCGACCATGACTTTGAGACTCAGTCTCAACTTATGACTCGCCACTCCATCCTACGTGAATATCCCCTCACTACTA
>NC_068997.1:42637844-42639544 GCF_001194135.2 Octopus bimaculoides
GCGCCATTTCCGCGCTACCGGTCACTCTTTGCAACACCTGTCCGTGTTCGGATTGTCCTTTCACAGGGGCCATCCGGACTCCTGTCTGCGCCGTGAACAGGAATTAATCTTCTCTCTTCGCTCCTTTGCGTCACATGGGCTCAACTCTCCTCCCTTCTTCATCTCACCTCCTCCCCTTGCCTCTCTCCTCCTCACATCTACTTCCTTCTACCCACCTCTCCTCTCTTGCTCCGACACCTACTTCTCTCCACTCCTACTTCTCTTCACTCCTACTTCTCTTCACTCCTACTTCTCTTCACTCCTACTTCTCTTCACTCCTACTTCTCTTCACTCCTACTTCTTTTCACCCCTACTCTCTTTCTCTCTTCTCTCGTCTTTTCACTCCTACCCACCTTCTCCTTCTCCCTTCATCGTCAACCCTACCTCGTAAGCCGACCCCACCCCTACATATTCCAACCCCACCTTCCCTATCCTTCCCATCCCACTCCACCCATCCCTTACACCCACTCCTACATACCACACCTCTACCCTACCCTTGCTTTCCCCAGTCTCGCCTCCCCACCTCCCAACACCATCACATCACAACACACCATCATGCACACACTAGCACTGACCAAATTCCCAGCCCCATATATTCAAACCTACACATACACACACGCACACGTCAAGATCACCAGCCCTCTTCCATACGCACATACGAACTCTCATACACACGCGCACGCGCACCTTCGTTTTGGGATAACCGCTACTTTATTATCTCCCCTTCTTCCTAGCTCTCCTGTGTGAACCTTCTCTCCGGCATTCGCTATGATAGATCGCTAACCACTACACATTCTTTTTCTCTCTCCTTGTTTCTTTCTGTGTTCCTTTCTGTGGAAGAGCGTAGGCTCGAAACGTTAAATACTTTTTCACTTCCTGAGCGTTAAACTAATACATCTGTTTGTTGTCTACACCACCTGTCTTCGTCTTTTGTTTTTTTTGTGAAATCTTTCCCTATACATGCATACATATATATTATATACACATACGTATATACACACACATATATATATACACACATACACACATACATATAAACACAAATACATACATATATATATATACACACCCATACATATATATATATATATATTTACGTCGTTTAGTGGTTAAGGTCATGATCATAAGACTGTGGTCTCGATTCCTGGACAGGGCGCTGTGTTGTGTTCTTGAGCAAAGCATTTTATTTCACATTGCTCCTGTCCACTCAACTGGCAAAAATGAGTAACCCTGTTGCGTATCGGTGTCACGTCAAAGGAGGAGGAAGGGCTATGTGTTCCATGTCACGTGGGTCTACATAATTCGGGGAAGAATTTTTATCCAATATGAATTCATACTCTGTTTCCTTTTACTCTTTTCTCTCCTTCCAGTTTGTGATTATAACGGTAGACATCCCAATCCAGACGATTGCAAGAAGTATTTTGAATGTATCAACAACGTTGAAGTTGAGTTATCGTGTGGTCCAGATGAGAAATTTGACTACAACCAAAAAAATTGTTACCCAACTGTCTTTGCTAAATGTATACCAAGTTCTACCCCGAAACGTAATATAAACATTTTTGCCATTCTTTCGTTGAGTCCTGAAATTTATCGCTTCTGGTACACACACACGCACACACACACACACACACACACACACACACACACACACACACACACAC
>NC_068997.1:42639812-42647284 GCF_001194135.2 Octopus bimaculoides
ATATATATATATATATATATATATATATATATATATATATACGTACGCACATCCACATACAAATACATATATTGGCCTCTGTCGTTTTCTATCCATGTATATAAATATTGTTTATTGATATATATCAGTGAAGTGTGTAATACACTGGCAAGAAAACAGAAACATGCAATAAAAATGCAAACATAACTACGGCTTCTCCAGTGATTCCCTTTATGATATATGTTATGTATCGAGTTACAATCCCTGTGTCACTCTCACTGTTCAAAATGCAGTAAGCTTTCGAAAAGCTGTAACAGGTAATGATATTGTAAACTAATTGCAATATGAAATATTAAAAAATAGATACACTTGATGGTGTATTAATTTTAAAAGAATAAATTTTCCTGTGTGTGTTGTTGTTTAGCTCAGCGTGAAATCTGACTGACAAGACAAATGATCAAAGATTTTTGATTGTTACTGCATAATTATCTCGGTTATCTCTGATTACATCGTCTAATGTGGCCTTCTCTTCACAAGTCGGCGCAGTGATATTTGACGGAAATATAGCTGTTATTTCGAACGTTCACATATAGACCCTGTCGTGGAGTCACAATATAATTGTGCAGGAGGACTTTGACAATAGAGGATGGCGGTAGCAGTGTCTCAGCTATTTGGTAGACACTTCAAGCCATCTGCAGTAGGTGTGAATGTGGGGTGTTGATTTGAGAATGAAATAAAATATGTATGTATGTATGTATGTATGTATGTATGTATGTATGCATGCATGTATGCATGCAACATGTATGCATGTATACTGATGTTCTCAATTACTCCGGATTTCTTGAAATTCTTGAAGTGATATTTGGATCTACTTGTCACACATGAGGAATTACCGTGGATGTTAATTCTATTTGAATTTATAGGTATCTGACTGTATTATATATAGTTAACTAAGTTCGCTTAATCCCGTGCTTTTGATTCTCTTGTGTTCTGTCCTTATAGCATGTAACTTTCTCGGTAGAAGAGCCGACACAAATGACTGCAAGAAGTATTCTGAATGTGTCAACAATGCTGAAGTTGAATTATCTTGTGGTCCAGACGAACTCTTTGACGACGGATCGAAAACGTGTTACCCAGCTGTTTTTGTCACTTGTAAACAGGGTGCTGTAAATCCATACACTGCAAAGCGTAATATAAATTTATATTTTCTTTTTAATTTCATTGTTTCATGTTTATGTCGGACCTTTTCTATCCGAAGGATTTTTACCTACATATTTACACGCTACTATTTATAGCTTTATTTGCTTCGAGTCTTCTGTTACCCTCAAAAGAAGATATATATATATATACACACGCGCATATATGGTATGCATGTGTTGGATGCGCACACACACACACACACACACACACACACACACACACACACACACACACACACACACACACACACACACACACACACACACACACACACAGACACACAGACACACACACACACACTCTCACACACACACACAGAGTGTCCACTGAATAGAGACCTTTATCAAAATTACAATGGAAAGCGGATACTATTGAAATATTTACATAATATAAAGTAAATAGTGAAGTTTATATACAAATAGTTGATAAATTTCTATATAGGCCCCATTCGTTGCACGAAGAACATCCAAGTGCTATTTAGTTTCTGTCCATATTCTTCTTAACATACCTTCATCAATGGTCGCACCGGTTGCTGGTATTCTTTGTTTAAGGTCGTTCAAGTCCTTTACTTTAGTGCAGTGCACGATATCTTTCGTATAGACACGCACGGAAAGGTTCATGGGTGTTATGTCTTACTATCCAGTGATCTGGAAACCTTTCATTTAGAAATCCGTGGACGTTTGTTCCCCCCTGAGACGGTGCTCCATCTTGCTGAAAGATGACATTTTGATGAGCTCTTTTAGTTGTGGCACAACATATTCTTTAGAACACCAAAGTAAGTACCAGCTGTTATTGTCCTTTCCAAACACAAAATTGGACCAATAACTTTGATGCACACAAAATTTTGCACCACACATTGACCTTTGAACCGTTACATTCAATTTTCCTTGTAATGTGGAGGGTTTCCGATTCCCAATTTCTTGCATTATGCTTGCCAAGTTTTCCAGACACCTGGAAGGTTGCTTTATCCGTAAAGCAAATACGATTAAGGAAACCATCTTCTTTTTCAATTTTCTTTGCAGGGTATCAACAACAAATTATTTTCGGTTTGTTATTTACCTTAATTTCTCGCAATGATTGAATCTTATATGCATAAAACCTCGGATTCTTACTGAGCACTTAATGAACTGTTAATCTAGGTAGCTGCAGTTGAGAGGAAGCAGTATGTATGGACATAGATGGGAAACGTTGAAATGACTGATGGATGCACTCGATATCTTCTTCAGATATTCTTGTCCTTCCGGTCGTCGGTTTATGTAGCATCGCCCCTGCTTTCATAAATTGTTTATGCCATTTGCGAATAAACTGACGTGTCGGTGCTTGATCTCCATATTAAGCTGTGTAATTTCTTCGTGTTTGAATACTTGACTTTGTTTCGATAAACCAAGACACACATTGTACTGTTTGCTGTGAAGTAGTCATTTTCTGAAACATAAACACATAACATTAATATAACTATTAGTATCATTAAAAAATAATAACATATTAATATGCAACAAAAATTTGGTTGTCACCTCTTTTAAAGTTTTCGTAATGACTTTTTAAAATTGTCTAAAGACATTGTGGATACCCTGTACACGCACACACACACACGCACACACACATGCACACACGCACACACACATGCACACACGCACACACACGCACACACACATGCACACACACACACATGTAAATATGTGTGTGCTTGTGTGTTTGTGTATATATATATATAAAATTATTTATACGTGTTTACCTGCAAAAATATATAAAATAGCATACCTGCAATCCTACAGTTTGATGAATGAATGAAAAAAGTCTTTCAATTCTTTCGTGTATTATCGCTTATAGGTGTTATAATACGGTACTTGATACATATTCTCAATGAGATATTAATCATCATCGTCCTTTATTGATAATACTTCGTAACTTAATGAATTATCGATAATTATAAGACAAAACCCTCACCTTGAGAAATTGGGGATATTTTCAGAACATCTGTTTGATTATTTTTTCGAATAAGTTGTCCATAAAACTTCGAATATCTCGATTTACCATGTACTACTAATAATTTCAAAATTACCTGCCCACCTACCTACCAACCAACCAATCAACCAACTAACCAACCAACCAACCAACCAACCAACCAACTAACCAACCAACCTACCTACCTACCTACCTACCTACCTATCTACCTACCTACATACATACATACATCAGGCTAAAGATCTGTGGAAAAGAAAATACGCTTAACTCTGCCGCTTACATTGAGGTCCTGGAAACAATTGTTAAGCCCTGGATAGACAGTGTATGCAATGAAAGGCCATGTGTGTTTCAGTAAGACTCTGCAATATCATACATGGCTCTCATAACACAGGAATGGATGGCTGAAAATGTTCATGATTACGTAACCCCTAACATTGGCCTCCTAATTTATATTCATAGATACGAATATATATATATATAATATATATATATGTGTGTATGTATGTATGTGTGTGTATATGTGTGTATGGTATGTTGATAGGGTTATAATCGAAGCTGTGCCCTAATGAAGCTCATCTGCATATTCCAAGTCTCCAGAATTGCATGTAGGTGTTACATTTGTATGAAATATGCATAAGAGTTGAAAAATACCTGAAAGTAGTTTTTTTACAGACCGATTACATATCAAAACAGAAGATTGGAAAATTTTGTTTCATTTTTTTTCATCATTACACGTGTTTCATTTACTAATAGAAGTTAAAAAGTGTACAAGTAGAGGAAACATGCATTTGCTATTAAAATTTCTTCAGACTGAGAATCAAATAGTGCAACATCTGTTTGTGTGCAACTACAAAGGCACATATATTAAAGGCAATGATGCACATACAGATACACATGCACACAAACATCAAAGTACTAAAGAGACATGTTCACAAAGGACATAAGTGTAGTTGCGTTCACCTCCATATATGCACACGCTCAACCCCACACATATGCATATCTAAAAACTCCGGGAAGTGTCTTAACTGAAAGAACCTTGTCACTTTGTTAGCGATCAGGCCCACTTCATGAAGTCTCAAAGACTGCAGCTGTCTCTCTTTCCCTGGACAGAGACATTATTTTTTTGACTGACCTTGACATTGTTGACAAGTTTGACACTTTCCTTCTAGGCATGGTTATATACGTATACAAAAATACACGACTGCAGAAGATAGTAAACAATGAAAACAAACGGATAACGGAAATTTCATTTCTTAATGCGACAAGCAGAAAGTAAATAAAATCTTTTTTTTACGGAAAATGAAGAATTGTACGGGTTGAAGGAAACTTTGTCAGTGAACCAAAGAGCAAGTATCGAAGGAACAAGAAAAAAGCCGTTAACAACAGAGAAACACAAATTCGTTTCAAAAGTAAATAAGAAATTTTTAGGGAAATTAACTAAGTGTACGGATTTAAGGGAAATTTCTGAAGTTACTTCTGTCAGTGAATTACTTTCATCAGAAATTGCGAACTTCTTTCTGTCAGTAATTTGTCGTTGTTGTTTGTAAATAGTGATTGAAAACTTACAGTGAAAACGATAGCAATTGAAGTTAGAGTGAAAACAATAGCGTCTAAAAAATGCAGGTGAAAACAATGAGAGTGAGTGAGATATAAAGAGAGAGAGAGAGAGAGAGAGAGAGAGAGAGAGAGAGAGAGAGAGAGAGAGAAAGGTAGCTAGTTACGCTAATAAGATAGATATAGATAGATAATATATAGACAGATAGATACAAAGAGATAGATAGATAGAGAGATAGTGATGGACAGAGAAATATAGATAGGGATATAGAGAGATAGATAGAGAGAGATGGATATAGAGATATAGATAGAGAGATATGGACGTCACTGATGCTAGAAAACCGAACTAAATATTTAAAAAAACTTTCAAAGTGAATCTAATATAACAAGCAATATTTTTTATTTTTAATTAAAAAAATCAAATGAAGAGCCTAACATGTGTTCGAGGTCAAATTATTCACGCATCACAAGTATGGAAGCAATTGGTGAAGCCGTTTTGCGTGAAAAGCGACTACACACATCTCTATATTAGGTGAAATTGGGATTAGTTTTTGAACAATGGATGTAAAGGAGACAATTTCTGAAAGTTACTTCGCAATGAGTTACCTACCTTCTCCACTTAACGTAGGAACGGGTATTTTCTGCCTCCAGGGGGCCTGTTACTCATTATGTGAAAAATGTTTAAGAGTCTAAAACCATCCCTGGAACATAAGTAATGTATGTTCCCTATTTGGAGAAAATCAATTGAAAAATACAGCCCTTATAATCTTTTACACCCACACTCACAGAACGGGATTTATATTATAGATATGTATGAACAGGGATTGGACAAAATAATGGAAACACCTTAAAATTTCAAACAAATTTATTTTAATATGGGGTAGGATCACCTTTGGCAGTAATTACAGCTTGAATTCTATGAGGCATGGACATGTACAAAGTTTGAATTGTTTCCAAACGAATTTTCGTCCATTCTTCAGCTGAAACAGTCTCCAGTTCTTGCAGTGATGATGGCGGGGGATAACGACTCCTTACTTGTTTTTCTAAAATGCACCGTAAATGTTCAATAATATTGAGATCTGGTGACTGTGGTGGCCAGATAAGATGTTCAACTTCATTAGAATCTTCCTCGTACCATTCAGTAATAACTTTAGATGTGTGAATTGGTGCATTATCATCCTGAAAGACTGCGTTTCTCTCCCGGAACAGTTCCGCAACTATAGGATGAATTTGATAAAATGCTGAAATAGTCTTGACTATTAATTCTTCCATGAAGAGAAACCATTGGTCCAGCGGATTTCCAAGATATAGCCCTCCAGTTCATCACAGATCCTCCTCCATGTTTAACAGTTGGAAGAAGGTAGTCTGAGTCAAATGTTTATTTTGGTTGTCGCCACACGTATACTCGGCCGGTTGTAGGAAATAAGCTAAAGGATGACTCGTCCGAGAAACTAACATTCGTCCACTGCTCTAGAGACCAATTCTGTAGGTTTTTTACTCCACTCTAAACGCTTCGCAACGTTTGTTTTTGAAAGTAGTGGTTTTCTGATTGTAGACCTCTCGTGAAATCCGGCTTTGCAGAGCTCCCGGTGAACAGTTTTTGTGGAAATTGGGTTCTCGAGGTGGTCATTAAGCTCTGTAGTAATTTTGGAAGCTGTACTTTTGTGATCCTTTCTAACAATTCGCGTAAGAGTCCCATGGTCCTTATCTTTGGTTTTCTTCCGCGGCTTTGTTTCGATGAGGGTTTTTTCCCCTCTTTCTCAATGGTTGACATTACTTTTGAGACAGTACTTCTTGATACACCAAACATTTCGGCTGTTTTCGTAACGAGCAGAAAGTCCGATAGTTCTGTCATTTTAATGAGCTTTAATTACCCTTTTCTGATGATATCTGAAAAGAAACAGCAATTTTAGTAAAACATATTAAGCAACACTAATAGTAAATAAAAAAAACATAGAAATAAACAAGCTTTTGACGGTTTTATAGATATTTCAAAATTATGATGCTATGATGGTGTTTCCATTATTTTGTCCAACCCCTGTATGTATGTATGTATGTATGTATGTATGTATGTATGTATGTATATACGTATGTATGTATGTATGTATGTATGTATGTATGTATATACGTATGTATGTATGTATGTATATACGTATGTATGTATGTATGTATGTATGTATGTATGTATGTATGTATGTATATAATTTCTGTATTCAGCGAATATATATATATTTTGTTTCAGTCTGTAATTTCGTTGGTCGAAAACCTGACGCTAATGATTGCCAGAGTTATAAGGAATGTGTGAATGGTAAAGTGGTCGTACAAAGATGTGGAACTGGAGAGGTGTTCGATACTGCAAACTTGATGTGTCTTCCACCTCCTTTTGGACAATGCAATGTTGTATCAAAATCAAGGAAAAGAAGGAACACAAAAGGTTAGTTACTCATTTGTATTTTAAAAATTTCATTCTCTTACAATTCATCTCGTCTCCCTGTTCATCACTTCACCACTTCATTTAACCCTTGCCTGTCCTGTATATGAGATCTGACACACAGGACATATTATCCTGACGTCCACGCGTCATGCATGATACTCATTCCCAAATTTTTTTCAACCACCAGAGTAACTTAGGACTAATGAAAGGAAAGCTTTGTGTTACTCCGAACGTATGAAACAAGCCGGAAACGTCTCAAAGAAAGCATGGACGTTTAAGACAAACTTATGAAAATACTTGGGGCAGGCAAAGATTTAAGTCGCTCCTCCCCTCCCCTCCC
>NC_068997.1:42647407-42650263 GCF_001194135.2 Octopus bimaculoides
CCTCCTCCTCCTCCTCCTACTACTACTACCACGACGACGACGACAACGACGTCATTTCAACGGAAAAACAATGATGGTGTTTTTATTGATCAGGCAAATGCTAGAAATAGCAGCAACTAAATTTACCTGAAATTCCCACTTTATCACCATTTTTTTTAAAGGAGAGACAATGTAGTAGTTCCTCGTGAATATCGACTGAGATGGTCATGGTTGGAAAGTCTTTGATTACATCTAGTCGGGATGTGATTGATTGTTTGTAAGCTTTGAGACTGACAGGGTTCTAATTAATAGCATGAACCACACCAACGAACGCTTCTGTACGTGGATGTTTGATTTGCTAGAAATTGCAGCTAAATATCTCGCAAATCACATCTCACCATCTTATTCTGGAAAAGCAGAAACCGTTCATTCTTTATTACTCCTCTTTCTTCGCGATGGAATTGGGCAAATTTCAAAAGTTTAAAAACCATCTGAATTTTATTGAACATGATTCCCATTTCAGTCGTCACAGCCCCAACTTGTATGAGAAACATTATACTAATACACATCTGTGGTTTATTGTAGATGTATGTTCGAAAGTAAAAGTTGCTTCAAAAGTACCATATCCAGGAGATCCAAGGAAGTATTACTATTGTTCCAAGACTCGAAAGCAGGCAGTATTTCAATGTGATGACGGATATATTTTCAGTGAAAAGGACGGAGGATGTTTTCCAAACTCCTAAAGAGATAAAATATGAAAATTTCTATGATCTGCTACGGTCAACCATTGGTCGCGTAATAACTTAATGTCAACAGGCTTTAGAATTCTTTCACCTCTAAAACAGTTCAATTAAAATCGAACGTATTTCGGGATATTTTACAAGTAATAAAATATAATGATAAAATTAAAATTTAAGCTTTGGTCTTAAGTATATATGTGTTTGTGTGCGCGCGTGTGCGTATTTTCATTTTTGCGCGCTTGTCTATATTTTCCTTGGCTAATTGTACTCATACACCCTGCTTGTATGTACTCCAAAGTATCTTTCTTTTCTCATAATCAACTCTGTGAGTCCTCTCTTATTCCCCATTGGTGCAAGTTCATTGATATTGAGATGTCATACATTGATCAGAGCAGAAATTAGTTGTGAAATGTCTCAAGAGTCTAAAGTTCAAACTCTGTGTATTTTTCGTTTGGACAGATCTCGTTTTGTCCAGATTATTCGATATTCAAATCCAATAGTTCTGGACTTACGTTCTTCCTTCTTTAAGTGTCTTACTTCATATTGAATCATGTCTTTCTTCTGCCTACCACCATTACTTAAAGTGGATGGTTCCGAAGTTTTGTCTTCCAATATATGAGTTCCTGATGATGTCCTTCAACCTCAGCCTGATTTCAGTCTGTGCCACTACACGTCCAGCTACTTGAAGTTACGCCTGTATTTCTGAACTTTTCATTGTTGGTGTCTCTATACGCCATCGTAATACTGAACTTTGCTATTTCGAATTTTTCGACTCGTGGTGAGAAAGAGAGAAGTAGTTGTAACCGCCCAAATCTATAACCCTACTGTTGTGAAGCTTGGTAGCATTCGAAGTCATCTGTGGTATTCGATGTCATCTCTGGCATAAGAAGTCACCTGTTCACCCACCACTTGATTCCTTTCATTGATGTCATGGATGCTTCATATATCATTAGCAGTCACGAATATCGGCAGTAGCACATGCTGGAAGAGCTTGGTTTTGAACTTACCTGGTAAGTCTGATCCTCTATCTTTTTGAATGAGTCATCTGCTTGTTTTTTCGTCCTAGATATGCTGCCTCTATGAGTAAGAAAGGCATTGTACCACTTCGCTAGATATTATATTAGATAATATAATCTCACCTAGGACTTTGAGTTTCTGCTCTTCTGACCTTCGAGTGTGCACTTAACGCTTATCCTCTAAGAATGTCACTGTGCCGACTTTGAAGAACTCTTCTACAACTTCTTTGGGAGGATTTAGTGTTGGTAAACTTGTAGGGGACCCTTATGAACCGAGCTCGCTAAGCCCCTTTTTCCAGCCTTGGTCTCCGAGACTCTTTTGTTTTTCTAAGCCTGCACAGTTGTTCCCGAACTCGTCTGGATAAGTTTTCTATGCTTTCTTCCTTCCTCGTCCCAACATTTGACCTTTTAAATCTCTTAGTGAAAGACTTAATTTTTCTCTTCAGATGTAGAATCTCACTCTCTCCTTCCAACTGAGTTGTTTTACAGGTGATTCGGTAGTGTTCGTTCTCTCCTCAGGGTCAAAACGTTTATTGGATATGTTGAAAATATTGCTGTTAGGCACTCATTATTTTCCCTTGGACTAGTCCTGCTAATGTGGACGCTGGAACCCTGTTATGGTACTGGTCTAATTTGCTCTGTGCTCTGATATCCTTTACTAGTGACAATTACGTTCTCTTGCAAGTTGAGTATCATGTAGCTTTGGGGTGGAACAACTGCCATGAGTGATCATGTGCTTCGGGGATGCTTCCTAACTGAAGGTCACAAGCATGTTACCGGGTATCTTTATTCTGCCCTGCCTTTGTTTTTTCTCTCTTTCACATTCTGCTCTAGATTGATGTATACTCTTTACTCTTTTACTCTTTTACTTGTTTCAGTCTTTTGACTGTAGCCATGCGGGAGCACCGCCTTTAGTCGAGCAAATCGACCCCAGGACTTATTCTTTGGAAGCCTAGTACTTATTCTATCGGTCTTTTTGCCGAACCGCTAAGTTACGGGGACATAAACACACCAGCATCGGTCGTCAAGCGAAGCTGGGGGGACAAACACAGACACGCAAACGCATACACACATACATATATATATACATATATACGACAGGCTTCTTTCAGTTTCCGTCT
>NC_068997.1:42651089-42652446 GCF_001194135.2 Octopus bimaculoides
ATATATATTCATACACACAACATATATTTGTATGTATGTATGTATGTGGTGTGTGTATGTGTGTGTGTCTGTGTTTCTGTGTATTTGCGTGGAATGTGAGTGGTGTACATTTTAACATTTTTACACACTGAATTATATAATCTACATGAAATTAAATTAAGTAGGATTACTGAGAATCATAAAGACGACCAGATGGATTGTGAATTATGATAGATAAATCTATAATGAGGACATTTTGGAACGATAGAGAGCTGTGTTGAGAGGGAAACACATACACACGCACACATACACACACGTATGCACACATTGACACACATCCACAAACAAACGCACACATTGGCACACATACACACATATACGGACATATAGATTATATTATTTTTCAAAATACAGCAGGAAATTCATTCCGTGGTAGAAATCAACAAAAGTGCTCAATAAATGAATGTTAAAGCTTAATTTTATACCATTGACTATATTTATTGAGAACTGTGTAGAGTAGTACCAAATCATGCATTGCTATCTTTAAAATAAAAGGACATTGTATAATATAAATCTAGACTGCTCTTTTAAGGCAGGCGAGGTTGTCACTGTTTGGCTAAGCATCAACAACATCAAGAACAAGTGCAATTTATTAACAGAAGCATGCAGTGAGGGAGCCTTTAAACAATCACTTAATCTGCTAGAAATGGATACATACACACGCGCGCTCACACACGCACACACACACATACATTCTCCCTCTCTCTCTCACACACACACATCACATAAGTCGCGCACACACACACACACATGTGTATAAAATCATGTCTCCAAAACTTGACAATAGGCCACATCATATAATGTTGTAGAAACCTCAAGGAAGGCGAAATCGCCACCCCCAGAACGTCTTTGATTGTAGATTTGTTAGATCAGGGTTGAAACCTGCGGCTAAACAATGACAACGAGAACAAAGACAATACCCACAGCAGCAACAGCCACAACCAGAACAACCAGAAGTGATTCTAACCAATGCAGGATCGACAGCAAGAAAAATAGAATTTTGGGGTGAAGCGTAGGCAGTAAAGGGACCACCAGGACGAGAATGCCGAAAAGAACAAGCGAATCATTTGAACAGTCGTGCAAAGTCATATCAAATGAAGAAGTAGCCAAGACGTTATAAAACATTGAATGACTAGGAATAATAAAATACCAAATCTCTTGTTGAAATATTTAACATACACAGATAAAGTAAAAAAAAAAAATACCGCTAAGCATTTCGCCCGGCGTGCTAACGATTCTGCCAGCTTGCCACCATAATAATAATAATAATAATAATAATAATAATAAAAATAATAATAATAATAATAATAATAATAAT
>NC_068997.1:42654189-42656339 GCF_001194135.2 Octopus bimaculoides
ACACACACACACACACACACACACACACACACACACACACACACACACACACACACACATTTAAAAGCATATAAGATATACAGGAACATTTGAAACATTATGAAAATGATTAATGTAAATATGTAAACACCACAACGAAAAGAAATATAAGCGATCGATGTCAGTAAATGCTCTTCACTGAACTCCGGTCCATATTGAATAAACTAAAGACGTTGGGACGAGGAAGTTTGTTTCTCCCAAACGACAGTAAATGAGGAAAAAGGAACGATAAGAAGAGAAAAAATAGAATACTTGGTACAGTAGATAAATTATTGATTTTAAATTTTGGCACAAGGTTAGCAATTCCAGGAGAGGGGATAAATCGATTACATCGATCTCAGTGTTCAAGTGGCACCTAATTTATCGACCTCAAAAGAATGAAAGGCGAAGTCAACCTCGGCGGAGTTTGGACTCAGAACGTGAAGACGGGCGAAATGCCACTAAACAGTTTGCTTGGCGTACAAACGGTTCTGCCACCTCGCCGCCCTCAGTAGATAAATTATCAATAGATGAACATATGGATGAAGTCAGAAACCAGCATAGAGACTCAGCTCAGTTTTTCTTTAGACTAATAATGCGGTGCATCACGAGTTTTTTTTTTTGTTGCTTAGTCAGAGGAAAAAACGCAATGCGTCAGAGTCAATTGACACAACCTCTGAGATTGAGGGAGGTCATTGTGGTGGTGGTGGTGGTGAAATAAAGATCCCTCACAACTCTGAACGGTCTAAATGCTTGTACCAGAATGGACTTTGCTAAGGGCACCCAGAGGTCAGTTGATTATGTTAAATAGGGAAATGGGTGTTGTGTACAACATACGAACGGTAACTGCCTCTCCGGTGAGTTTTTACATATTTTAGTTTCCGTTCGACAAATTTCGGTCACTAGGCTTGGGTTAAACCGAGACTGTTGTAGAAATCACTTACTTGCCCGTTGTGGTAGTCAGGAGGTTCGAACATGCGACTGTGAAGCCAAGTCCTTAACTACACGTCCATGCCTGGATCATATGTACACATTCGTGCTGTGTGTGTGTGTGTGTGTGTGTGTGTGTGTGTGTGTGTGTGTGTGTGTGTGTGTGTGTGTGTGTGTGTGTGTGTGTGTGTGTGTGTGTGTGTGTGTGTGTGTAGGAAGTTAATGTGTGCGTATATGTATATGTGTGCGTCCATGTTTGTGCGTGTTTATGTATGTATTTATGTGTGGCTAGATAAGAAAGAGGAGGGGAGGGAGAAGACAGACAGAGAGCAGGACAAACGGTGTGGTGAAGAAAGAGAGAGAGAGAGAGGAGGTGAGAGAGGGGATGTATAGGGAGAGAAGGAGGAAGAGAAAGAAGGATAGAGAGAGAGGAGGTAAGAGAGAGAAGGCTACACAGAAGAGGAGATTGAAAGAAGGATATAGAGTTTAGAGAAGCAAAGACTGAGAGGATAGGAGATAGACAGACAGACAAACAGACAGATAGATAGATAGATAGATAGATAGAGAGAGATAGAGATAGAGAGAGAGAAAGTGAGAGGCTGAGAATGAGATATTCTCGTTAATTAGTGGATGAGATTGAAAGTATTCACAAATGGAGGTGGGGGCGGGGAAGCAAACGAATCGCTGGATCTCAATGATGCGAGGGATTTATTCAAGAGTACAAAGTACTATCAGATCGGATTCTGTTTGAACGACGCACCAATTACAATGTTACTACTTAAGGAAACAAGTAGAGAGAAGTTGAGATCCCCCTTGAGATGGAAGTGTCAAAAGGAGCCTTGGCATGTACCTTGATGTTATGGAAAACTGGCAGCTCAATCATTCTAAGATGAAATTGGTTAATGACGTTACAATGGAAAACTAGCCGTGACAAAGAGTCATACTATGGATGCAAAATTATGGGGTGAATGGAGAAATTTCCTGTGCAAAGACAAAACAGTGAAAATCAGCAAGGATTCGAGGTTTTCTTCTTTTCTTTTCTCCGGTTCGATCATGGGTCAAAAAAAAAAAAAAAAAGAGAGCGTCTTTAATGATATTGGTGTCAAATTTTGGCACACAGCAAAGCAATTTCGGAGAAGAGGGCAAGTCTATTACATCGACCACAAGTATATATATCTGTGTGTGTGTGTGTGTGTGTGTGT
>NC_068997.1:42657406-42662265 GCF_001194135.2 Octopus bimaculoides
AACTGGGAAATACTCTCAGAAAAGAATGACTTTGAAAAGAATGAAATTTGTAAAAAGTAAGAAAAGACAAAAGAAAAAAATGTTAGCAAGGAATGAAGCTGGACAAAGCAAAAACACATCGATTTCGGAATGAAAACTCAGACTATAATATTGTGTAACACGATTTTTGTTCTTGGGTAGCAACTGTTATTTCCTGTTTGTTTACCTCAAGAAAGTATTTTAAAAATGGCTAATATTTCTTTCAAACTTTGCTTTTCTTACATTTATTCAACCAAATAATCCCTCTCAACACATGGCTGTGATGCCCCCAATCCACTACTCCTACTCGTGATCAGAGATGCACATTGTCAACCACTTAGGGACATGCCAAAGTGGTTAAGGTCAAGCAACTGATAAGAAAATCTGTGGTATTGGGCAGATTATATTTGCTATAACGATATTTCTGCACAGGTGCAACTCAGCGCTGGATCTGCCTGAAGTGTAATGGAAAATAGGTAAATTTCAAAACATTGATGTCCAAGTGAGAAAAGCAAAGTTTGATGGGAATAATAGTATTTTTTTTTGATTTCTAGTTAAAAGCAAGTATGAAATAAAACTTACTAACCAAAAAATAAAAAAAATAGTGGAAGTCATATTGCAGATTTGTTGCTGTTGTGTAGCCCTCGTTAATCTTCGAGTAGCCGTGACCAATTCACCTGTTTTTAGATGTATGTAGAGCACATTATCTAATGTATTATGTCCTGTACGGTGCGATTTGAGGAAAATTTGACTGCTATTTCTAGCAAGTCGAGTGAGAACGCAGAGTCTACTTCATTGAATCGCAAACTGAAGAATATCAGCAAAACAGATCTTGACACGTAGGTCGGAATGATAAAGAGATTATCCCGCTGAAAGAGACCATCCTACTCAGTTGGTGACAAAGTAAAGAAAAGAGATAATCGACAAGGAAAAAAGGGAGGCAAAAAGTGCCAAAAGTGGGAAAGTTGTTTATACATGAGCAATATTTTTATTGGTGAGGTAGCTGTCGATGAAAATGTGTGAACGGATAAGTAAAGTACGGACGAGAAAGACCAGGAAAAGATACGGTTCTATTAGTAAGTGAAACAGAAAGTGTTATACTTCGCATAAAATAAGAAATGAAAGCTGATTATTGAACAGATAAGAATGAATGAAATACCAATGTTTTATAATCTTTTGATAGTTTCAGTTATTACATTGCAGCCATATTGGACACCACTTTCTTTGTTGTCCTATCTTAATTAGATATATATTTTATAAATAGTTACAGATTGTCATATCTGGATACACTTGCATTTAATCAAACTTTTTCTTGATGTAAACACATATTTGTTTTAAATATATTATTTACGATTCCATGTATTTTGTTACGTTTTTTTTCTTATTTCTTACTTCTCCTTTCATAGCCTTTTCAGCTTGTCTTAGTTATGTCCCTTTTGACACGAGCTCGCCAGTAGTTTAACGTAACTTAGTTTTATATTAATTTACGTGTTTTTGCTCACACTTATGAATTTCATTCCTTTTAAACATCATCTAATGTAATGAATAGTTCGGATCTTGTTAAATTTCTTCCAACGACTTGAACTTTTTCCAATTTTCATCAGATTATTTTCAAACAATGTTGTTTTGCATGGTGATGACGAAGTTTGCATTCATTTTTTTTCTAGAAATTAATAAAAAGAAGTTACAGGCATTTAAAGTTATATAATTTTAACCAGTCGGAAATCTCAAAATGTTAATGTTGTCATGCAGATAGGCATGCGCAACCAAGTCAAAACCTCTCCGCGGTTTCTCGACCTGCTTAGAAATAGCAGCCAGATCTTCCTTCAATTAAACCGTAACATCTAAAAACAACTGATCTCACACACTGGAACAGAATTTGGCATATTGACTTCGAATTTTAGCTCAAAGCCAGCAATTTAAGAGGAGGGGGCAAGCCGATTACCCAACTAGTACTTATTTTATCGACCCCGAAAGGCAAAATCACTCTTGACGGAATTTGAACTCAGCAGAGTTTGCAATATTAAATATTTTAAATGTGTGTGTGTGTGAGTGTGTGTGTGTGTGTGTGAGTGTGTGTGTGTGTGTGTGTGTGTGTGTGTGTGTGTGTGTGTGTGTGTGTGAGTGTGTGTGTGTGTGAGTGTGTATGTGAGTGTGTATGTGCGTGTGTGTGCTTGCGTGAGTGTGCGTATGTGTGAGTTTACGTTTGTTACTTATTTACAGAGACATATTTACAATATTTAAAAGAATAAACTCTGCCTAGAAACACGCTGTGTGCATGTTTTATCTATATTAATAAACGCGAAATTCTGTCTGTCCGTCCGGGACCCCTGTATCTCAGTCTACATTTGCTCTACATAGATATATCATACCCTTTTGGAATCAGGATGGTCCCGGGATTGAAAATCTCCCCTTCAATTGGTTCTTAAACATCCAGCATTGGAATCTGATTTAAAAGCATTTGGGCTGCTATTTCTAGCAGGTAAAACTTGGCTGACCACACCATCTTGGTTACCGTTTGTCAGATGACGTCGGAGATCAAGGTGGGTGGTGGGGGGATAAACGACATTCACTTCGTCAATTTTACGTCGAGATAAGAACTTTGGGTCAAATTGGCCAACAGTAGGAATTCAACTTGGGACTACAACAATAGAATGATTGCATTATAGAATTAATTCTCATGCGTCTTTAACCGTTGATTAAACACTACCGGGACATTTAGTCATTATAGCCGTTTTATAGTCATGCTATTTAGCTCTCTTTAGTTTTGGACCGCAGCCCAATTAACCCTCCGCAGAAGCTAGCTGAAAAGTCCGCACGGAGTGCATGTTTTAAGCTAGTTATTAACATATACAATGTGCATGGCGGCGAGCTAGCAGAATCGTTAGCACGTCGGGCAAAATGCTTAGCGATGTTTCATCCGTCTTAACGGTCTGAGTTCATATTCCACCGAGATCGTCTTTGCCTTTCATCCTTTCAGGGGCGATAAAAGAAATACCAGTTGGGCACTGGGGTCGATGTAATAAACTTAACTCCTTCCCTCGAACTTGCTGGCCCTGTGTCATAATTTAAAATTAATATATACGATGTTCTTAGGATTGCATATACTAAACATAGTTTCGCTGTGAGTTTAGGACCATACCACGAACCATCGGTGCTTTAATTATGAATGAAAACAAACCAACACCTCCAAGTGTTTCAAATGGTTGGAAGAAATTTAACAAGATCCAATAGTTTTATTTTCTTTACTTAGGCTATATCTAATATCTGTTTACTTAACGAACGCCAATATATAGTCATTTAATCTAATTTGACCTTTTCACAAAATATATTACGGTAAGGTAAACTAACTTAATATCCTCTTTAATTCCAGTTTAATGAAAACAACTTTCTTTACTTGTTTCTAGTAATCTGACTTAATTCCGATTAGTCCCCGGCCGTCTTTACAAATTCTACAATATTTTTATAACATATGAACTATCCTCGAAGTTTTACAATCTACAAATGCCTTAAAAATCTATTATTCTTTAAAAACTGACTATGCTTTAAAAGTTTCGTTTAATTTTAATCCCAAACTCCCCAAAATATCTGTACGTTCGTAAATCTAGAAGTACTTGGATGTTCAGTTTAATTTTACTTTCTTTACTTATAAAAGAAAAGTTACTTATTTTGAATTGAAGCTATTCGTTTTCAGCCTGTATCCAAATTTGGAATTTAACTGTCCGGTTGTTTTTTAAACATTACTTTGTTTCTTTTCAAACTTCTTCTTTGTATTGTCTTTCGCTCTTTTCTATTTTTGATTTTCTTCTTCATTGACGTAAAAACAAAAAAACTGGAAAATAGTTCTTCCATAAGTTTTGAACATATCGAATTGAATGAGATGAATTTATAAACTTTATAATTGACATATACTGCGTGTGTGTGTGTGTGTGTGTGTGTGTGTGTGTACATGAGTTTGTGTGAATGTGTGAGTTTGTGCGTGTATGCATGCGCACACGAGTGCTATAAGCTGCATGGTTAGATGTAGATTATAAAGCTTAAGAAACAAACAATCAAGGCCAGCAATAGCGAAAGAAAAAAATCCCCAACTGCATCAGTATTAAAAACGCTGACGCCATCTTTGCTACGACAATCACAATCACTATATCTATAACTACCATCACCACAAGCACTGAGAAGAACAGCACAGGCACCACCGCCATGGCCACTCAATAATAATAATAATAATAATAATAATAATAATAATAATAATAATAATAATAATAATAATAAGAAGAAGAAGAAGAAGAAGAAGAAGAAGCGAGAAGAGGAAGAGACAAAGGCGGAAGAAGAACAGGAGGAAAAAGAAGAAGAGGGAGTGAAAGAGGAAGAAAAGGGATAAGAACAAGAAGTGTAGGAGAAGACAAGGAAGAAGAAGACAAAAAGAAAAAGAAGTGTAGGAGAAAGAAAAAACCCCAAAAAACAAGAAGTAGAAGAGGAAGGAGAAGAAGCAGTAGAGGCAGAAAAGGAAAAACAAGAAAGGGAGCAGAATATGGAATGGAGCATAAAAGCAACTTATATCTCGAGATCATCTTTGCAAAAACGGAGCTCTCCGTATAATAAGAAGGAATCACAAGATGGTTGCTGATGTGCTGTTAGTATTGAAGTGTGACGATGACTATACATACATACATACATACATTATGTATGTACATATACATATGTATATATGTATGTGCATCTATCTATCTATCTATCTATCTATCTATCTATCTATCTATCTATCTATCTATCTATCTATCTATCTATCTGTATTTAGATATGTGTGTTTATATATTAGTTTTTCATAGCTTTTTTCAATT